>NC_091591.1:6583868-6586368 GCF_042767895.1 Penaeus vannamei | reverse complement strand
CACTTCGACCCCATGATGGTGTGGACATAACAAAAGCTGTGTTGCCAACCCTTCACTCGCAGGGGAATATTATCACAAGCTTGCACATGTGTTACGAATATGCCATGCTGAATACAAACACTCTCTATCAGATTATAAATTTGTGTCCAAAGTTGTATAGACTTGCAGTCTCATTAAGGTTTGGTGAGATTGACGAGGCATCAACAGCCTACAGGTAAAAGTGCTATTGAATTTTAGTGGTTATGATTAGTGTATTTTTATTTATATTTATTTTTTTGAATTATTGTTTGAGAAATAATTATTAATGATAATTTCTCTCTCACTCACTCACTCACACACTCTCTCCCCTTTTCCCTTCCTCCCCCTCTCCCTCTCTCCCTTTTCTCCCTTCTCTCCCTTCTCTCCCTCCCTCTCTCCCCTCTCTCCTTCCCTCTCTCCCCTCTCTCCCTCTCCCCTACCCCTCCATCCCTATCCCTTATCCCCATCTTCCTCTCTCTCTCTCTTGCTTTCTCTCTCACTTTCTCTCCCTCTCTCTCTCTCTCGCTTTCTCTCGCTTTCTCTCTCACTTTCTCTCCCTCTGTCTCTCTCTCTCTCTCTTTCGCTTTCTCTCTCACTTTCTTTCCCTCTCTCTCTCTCGCTTTCTCTCTCACTTTCTCTCCCTCTCTCTTTCTCGCTTTCTCTCTCATTTTCTCTCCCTCTCTCTTTCTCTCTCCCTGTCCCCTCTCTTTTTCTCTCTCTTTCTGTGTGTGTCTGGGGGGAAGGGGTATTATATATAAATATATGTGTGTGTGTGTGTGTGTGTTTATGTGTATGTATGTCTATAGGTGCATATTGTATGTGTACAGTATATGATATCTGATACCTAAATTTTCACTCCACAGAACAGTTCTTCATTCACATACTAGTCTGCATACCTTAGTAGTTCAAGACATCTCAGTGGAGGAGGAGAGTATTCAGGAGTCTGCTTTTGCCAAGATCATAAATGATTTGCTAAATGCTGCCCCAAATATTGAGGTAAGGAGCTAGTTATTAAGTGTAGATGGTGGGAGTTCATGTGGGTACAGGTGCAGCCCAATTTGATTTTAGTTTGTTAATCTGGTTTACACATAATTGTCTTTGAAGTGCATAGGCATTTAGACGTTGTTTACTAGGCCTACTTAATCTTAAACGTTTACCCTTTTCCCCGATTTCTGGAATTGTATTCTATAATTCTGTCTCTATTTGCATTGTTCATATCATTATGGTAATCATGACATCAGTAGTAGATTTATGGTTGCAATAGTAACAATTTTGATAGTATTAGAAAAACAAACAAACTTTTTCCTGAAAAGATTAGGAATGGGAAAATCAGCAGAGAAAGGGAGGGAGAGAGTGATAAGAGGGAGAGGGAGACAGGAAGGGAGAAGAAAGAAGACAGGGATGGGGAGAGGGTGGGAAAGGGGGAGAGGGTGAAAATGGGGGAGAGGAGAGAGGGAGGGAAGTGAGAGATGGGAATGGAAAGAGGAGGGAAGAGAAAGAGAAGGTAGGAAGAAAGGAGAGATTGGGAGAAGGGAGGGTTAGAGAGGAAAGAGGGAAGGGAGAATAGGCAGAGAAAGTTTGTAGGGCCATATTTTTTATAAGCAAGATTCACAAAAGTTCATTGGATAGTAGTTAATGAAACTTATGTATGAAATTTTTAGTTGGTGTTCGGTAATTACAGTCATAATGTAGTAATGATATTATTAACATTTATCTGGTAATGAATGTGAATTACAACATATTTTAACAAAGATAGATGAGGATTACAGTATTTTTTAGCTGATAATAGATATAAATCACACTTTATTTTAATTGGTAATATATGCAAATATCAGTATTTTAGCTGATAAGTGATACAAGTTGCTGTATTATTTAGCTCGGACTGTGGGAGATATAAGTCATGTATCTTTTAATCAATAATAATTCTATATAAACTATATCATGAAGCTGTTAATATATGTAGATGACAGTATATTTTAGTAAGTGGTAGATATAAACCACAGAAGTTTTAGTTGAGATTAGATATGTGTTACATTATTCTTTTACTGGTAATAGGTATGAATTGAAGTTTATTTTAAGTGATATTAGATGCAAATTATGATATCTTTTACTTGATAATATGCATTAAATCATCAAATCTCTTTCCTTTTTAGATGCTTGGCTTTTCATGTCTTATTGAGAAGGAGGAAGAATTCGCACTTTTGACATCTGCTTCTGTCAGGAATTTACACCTGCAGTTTTGCTTCGACCTCGGCAGTCTCTCTTCTGCACAGTTCTTCCTGCATTCACTCCTTCCGAACTTCCCCAACCTCAAGGTGCTATCTGTAGAAATCAAAGAAGGAATTTTCCAGCATGAGTCATTCACCTCTGTGTGTAAGACAGGTGTTCGGGTTACGAGAAAAAAGCCGCAATTTTTCCAAATACCCCGGTGGGATACTTCAAACATATCACAAAATACATTTGCTCTTTTGGTGATGTGAGC
>NC_091591.1:6571368-6578868 GCF_042767895.1 Penaeus vannamei | reverse complement strand
TCACTCTCACTAGAATTCAACTTTCATTATGACTATTAAATTAAGGTTTGAGATCTATGTCAGGTAAGAATAAATGGGTGAAGACTAGAATTGGTTCATTTATTTATTATTATTATCAGTATTGCCGTAAGGAGGAAAACCGATTAATTGAGTATTAAGAAATGTGTTTAATGTCTTCTGTTATCATATCTTTTGGTTGCTCTTCAGTTGTTTCCACAAAAAATGGTCTTAAAAGCAGTAAATGGAAAAGAGAACTTCCGTTTTCTTTTTTTTTTCTTCTTTCCTTTTTTTAAAATGAAAACTAGGAAATACTGTCTATTTACTAATTTATTTCAAACCTTTCTTGTACTTGTCTTTTTTCCCTTTAAGTCAAGGGTTTCTTGATGCATTTAGGTCACAGCTAAGTCAAAAAGGAAAAGAAAAAAAATGTTTATTTATTGAATGTCAAACGTTTCTTGACACATTTTGGTCAAATATGATTTAGAAATGAAAAGGAAAAAAAAATCAAATCAACACTGCATATTTTCTTTATATTTTCCTAGGTATGAATAAAAAAAAAAAAAAATCGCCGCTGCCTCACGAAACCGCGAATCATTTCCGAAAAATTGAACCCCTCGTTTCCTAAGATTTTTTTCAAATGCATTTTGAGTGAAGGGAAAAAATGCGATGTCTACGAATGTCAAAATATAGCGCTCTTTGCTGAAAAGTAAAAATAAATAAATCAATAAATATCTTTATAATGTTTCATAATTCCATGAAGTTTTCGATCTTTTGGATGAAAATGGGCATAGAAGTGAGGATCTGACTACCCACGGGAGCGTACTGATAAGTTGATAAAAAAGTCTACAGACAGCCGCGTAACACTTACAGTCGGTAATATTTCCGATAAATTCAAATTTTGACAAAAAAAAAAAAAAAAAGCGTTCTGTCAAGTCATATATCGCAAGTTACAACAGAGACCCCCAATCCCATGCCCGTTGTTGCCGTTGGGGGGGGGGGGGTAGATGGAGACCGGAGGGCGGACACCCAAACGCGTTACGGCGCCGAATCTCCTCAAGGCGCCGGAGTTTAAGGCCGAGTGTTCCAAGGACCCTAATTGCTATTAGTGTTGTTTTTATTGTCATTGCCGTTAACATTATCATCATCATTATCATTATTACTAATTATTACTAGTTAAAGCTAGTTACTAGTTGATACTAGTTAAAGCGCCATAGAGTAAGGGTTAGAGCATCCCTATCAAATCAACAATAAATGATATTTTTTTCACCTTAGAGCAATTAGTACAATTTGTTTTGTTCAATTATATGGTTATTGTGTATATGAATCAGTCGTGGACAATTAAATAAAGCAGTAAGTGTTATATTCCAATAAACTGATTTGCCTTCGACATGAGGTGTGTATCTCACTCCAAGAAAAGTGTACGACCATACCCCCCCCCCTCCCCTCAATGTCAGAATTGTTAGCACTACGCCTCCCTGCCAAACACTGCCGCCCCATAGCCCGATGCCCTCCGTGTGCCCAATCTGGTCATGACCGATCAAAATGCTTTGCACAATCACGTACATGTACAACTTGTGGATGTTTCCAGAATGTGTTTTATAGGGGCTGCTCTCTTTGGATCTGAAGTGGCAATTCTCAGAGTCAAACTTGGCCTTGCATTACGTACGGCCAGACGAGATATTTCTCTTACATCCTACACTAATACTATCCTTCGCTCTGCACCCCACACCTCCCTCCCCAGATGTTTCTACATCTCTCCCAGTATCTCTCCCTCATCCCACTTCTACCCCCTTCCTCTCCCAGGCAATTTCTCTTTGCCATTCTAAATCCAGACACCCCAATCCACACCACTGTTTCAGTCACTTCGATCTCTACTCCCCCGGTACCCTCTTCCTCTTCGCTCAACTCATCGCACAGATCAAGCCAAACACTCCACCCAATTAACATAAGAAAACCTTTGTTTCTCAGACCTCCCCAACCAACTCTTGAAATTCTTGAAGACAGTCAAAACTATGTAACCATGACCCTAGATAACATGGTTACAACACATCCATCCTCCAATCCCTTTGCTCCCATTCCCTCTACACTCAAAGTAACTGCCGACGTCGACCCTCCTCCTATACTAATGTCCCCCGCTCCCGTTCCTCCCACTCCCTTCCAACACATCCCATTCCCCTCTGCTTCATCTACATCATCCTTCCTTCCTTATCCCTTCCGATTCCTCTAGGATACGCATGTGACTCTTTGTCACACCAATCTCCTTCCCTGGATACTCTCCCTCCTGACCCTTTTTTTCCCCGGAACGGATCTAATCTCCCTTGCTAATCCCTGCCGTAGCCCATTTCCTCACCCTCTCTACCCTCACCCCTCTTTACCCCTTTCAGCGCCATACTATCCTGATCTCTGCGACTTTTGACATGTAGAACATTTAATCATCTATAACCCTCTTTATCCTTTTCACTATTATATCTTTCTATAGTACTACATGACCTTTGATGCCTAACACATTTGTTTTGCTTTGTAACCATTAACCATTAACAACAGCGAAACCGAAAACTGTATTTGTCATTTGTCAACATTGGCAGAGAGCGTGTGTAACTGATACCGAGAAGCTCCCTGTCCTGTTCTCTTCACACCTGATAAATATTAATTGAGGTTCTGTATCTCGTTCTCTGTCCACATATAGCATCCTAGGAAAAATGTGCGTGTATTTATGTCACTTGGTACGGTGATTCTGTGCTATAATTTCAGAAATGAGAAGAGTGAGATAGATAGAGTGAGTGAGTGAGTGAGTGAGTGAGTGACAGTGAGAGAGAGAGAGAGAGAGAGAGAGAGAGAGAGAGAGAGAGAGAGAGAGAGAGAGAGAGAGAGAGAGAGAGAGAGAGATTTTGATTTGATTTGAAACGTTTATTGAGGTGACAGTGTACATCAAATGGATGAAGTGACATATGCCATCACCCTATTCTTATTATGTCCCTTTAGAGGCTCACATTAGTATAGCAAAAATAGAGATAAATCTTACACAATTTACAATCATAGTCTAAGAGCAAATTTCCTAAATTGCTTCAATATTTATATTTTGTTATTATTGCACATCCATTCGATCTGCAAAGTAACATCGTGTATTTCATTATTTCTGAATCTCTCAAGCAAAGTACATCTCATTACATAATGGTCCAGGGTGTAGGATCTCAGTGCTCCACAGACTCTACATTTGCTCTCCTCCTGTTTGGCTCACTCCTAACTCCCAGTAATATTTGTATCCAACCCTTCATCTCATATCTGTCCATCTGTTCTTCCATCTTCCATAGGTAAAGTTTGTGTTCATGAGAATATACATATAATGTTTCATAGTATCACTTTTATGCAAGAGCTCATTTCTTATTACATCATCATCACTTCTTGCAATAACAGCAATAGATTCGTTGTGTAATTCCGACATGTGAGGAGATCCAGACAAATTTGACACTATAACCAAGAATGTGTAATTCATGCATTATTTTCTTACACTTACCAACTATTGTATCGTAAATGGGACTCCTACTAGTGAATGATTCTAAAGCCCTTCTGCTGTCAACAAAAAAATATGCATGTTTATTTCCACCCCTGACCATTTTTAATCCCTCTAGTGTAGCCACTAACAGCTTGTGTTGATGATATAGTCACTCAATCGGAGTCGTTTTTACATCCTTTGTACTATGGTCTGAATTCACGGACGAGTATCCCACAACCAGCTTTTCCATTTTTCTGTACCGAACCGTCACAATATATATGCAAACTATTTGCTTTTGGAAGATTCCTGATCTTATGACCGTATACAGATTTTAACTGCCCTGGCTCATATTCTGATTTATTCATACTGAGTGGGTCAATGTCAATTTTCACCTCGTTCTTCCCAAGGCGCTATTTTTTTCTCTTTCTCATGGACTATGCAACAGTCTATTATCATAGTGTCTAATATCATTTAAGAGACCTCTTAGATGTCCAATCTTTCCTTGCCAACAAAATGTCCTTGTATTTTCCATCCCTCCTTGCATATATATCTTTTACAAGCTTCCCCCCGCTGTTCCTTCTCATGAACCGAATGGCTGCCGATTTTCCTTGACCCGCTGTTCCTTCTCATGGACCGAATGGCTGCCGATTTTCCTTGACCCGCTGTTCCTTCTCATGGACCGAATGGCTGCCGATTTTCCTTGACCCGCTGTTCCTTCTCATGGACCGAATGGCTGCCGATTTTCCTTGACCCGCTGTTCCTTCTCATGGACCGAATGGCTGCCGATTTTCCTTGACCCGCTGTTCCTTCTCATGGACCGAATGGCTGCCGATTTTCCTTGACCCGTTGTTCTATACTCTGTAATCCCAGTTCTGTTCTCATAATGTCAACCCTCGTATTCCTGGGGCATCCTAAAATGACCCTCATGGCCTCGTTTTGCATGACCTCTAGTTTCCTTATTCTCCCTTTACCAACGAAAGAGAGAACCGGGGCTGCATAGTCAACAATCGACCTGACTATACTCAAATATACCATCCTCAGAATGGGAATGCCCGCTCCCTCCCCGCAATATGCTAGAGCTTTTAAGGGCTGCAATCTTGCTTTGCATTCCGTGAGTACACATAATTAATTTCAGCATCCTTGCTTGTAGGAGTAAATCCAATGTACATTCCTATTTGTATGTAGATACCTTTTCAATATTTTTTTCATTCAGAGTAAGCAATTCATTACCTCTTATTTTGGTCTGAAATTTAGTTTTTTCTTCATTAACAACCAATCCCATCTTACGAGCAAGATTACTAAAGCTATTTAAGGCAAGTTGTACATTCTTTATACAATTTCCCTGGAAAAGAATGTCATCAGCATATATGATAGGTGCGACACCTCTCGGGTATTTACAGTTGGCTACTTTGTTCATCAAAACATAACAAAGTTAACACTTTACACTCCTTGTGGAGTACCTAATTCAAGCTTTCTTACACCAGACCTACACCCCTGATACCAAACGTAAGCGCTTCTCTCACAAAGATAATCTCGAATCCAGTGTAGAATCTTTCCCGAGACGCCCAACGCTCCTAATTCATATAGAATTACCTCTCCATGGGCTTGGTCGAATGCGCCTTCTAAGTCTACAAATACTCCACATTTGTCGGCATCATATGATTGGCAATCACACTGTCTGCCGTACTTTTCCCTTTTAAAAATCCATAAAGGTTACACGAGAGCTGATCTCCTAAGATATAAATTAACCTATTTAGTATAATTCTTTCCATCATTTTGGAAATGCAGGAGGTTAATGATACTGGTCTATATTTACCATTTGATTTAGGTATAGGGATCAAAATGGCTCTTTTCCATGCATCAGGTAACTTGCCTTCTTTAAAGCTTGCATTAAAAAGGCTTAATAGGGGGCTGTTGTCCATACTAGCTAAGCAATTTAAAACTTCGTAGGTCACACCATCCTCACCTGGTGCTGTAGATTTACCCAATTTTATGGCAGCCAACAACTCCTCTTTTGTAATGTCTACACAGGTAACTGATTGAGTAATTAGACATGACCTGTTAAAATCCTTCCTTTCATCTTCCCATTGCTTTAGGGCTTCTCTCGATCTTTGAGGCAGTGAATCAGTACTCGCTGCTTCTGCCCAGTCTATCATTAATTCATTCGCCTTCTCGTTTGGATGCGGATGACTAATTAAGTAAACTTTTTTTTCCACGAATTTGATTTACATTGTGCCATATATCCTTCAAATTTGTACTTTTCCCAATGGTTTCTGCAGAACTCTTCCAAAACCTTGCCCTTGCCTCTTCCCTTTCCTGTCCACAGTCTCGCTACTTCCAAAAGTTTCCCCGTCTTCTTCCCTCCTGCCTTTTGCAACCCACTTCTTATGGGCTGCCTTCAGCGTCTGAGTCCATCCTCTTAAGATTTTATCATAAGCATAACAATTTTTCCTGGCTCTGTGTGCCTTATTAGCTATCTTCGGCTGTGATGAATTCAGATTCTTTTCAATTTCTTTTAAAAGATCGTCATTGAATGTGTCTACATTTTCAGGTTGATAATCTCTATACCATTCATCCATGTTTCGTAAAAATAGTTCAGTGTCTTCTTTTTTTAGAATTATTCTTTTCCTCGTGCAGGACGCCTGCCTTTTCCCTAAAGGCATCTTAATATATAAAGCAAAGTGATCACTCAAAAGCTCTTCAACTACCTCGCAGTCACCTTGAATTCCCTGACTGCTTATCATGCAAGCATAATCCAGCCTCCCTCCCTTGATATGTGTTGCACTGCTATTCCCTAATAATGTTGCATTTGGTAAATCCTGCAAGAATTGAATAAGTTTGACTCCATTGTTATTTACTCTTCCCATATTTTCCAACCTTGGATGCCGGGCATTAAAATCGCCAATAGTTAGTGTTGATTCATGAAACATACAATCAGATAATGAATATGTCAAAACAGCCACCTGATATGTACAAATTTACAATATTAAGCTCACCTTCATTTAGATATACCTTTACACACTGTCTATTCCCTGGTATTGAGTTTTTAACATAAGTCGACACTCCTCTAACCTGTTCTGTTGAATATAGATGAAATCCCCTATATCCATTAAGTTTGAAAATATTCCCATCTCTATCCCTTGTTTCTTGAAGAGCGATAATGTCAATATTGTTCTTTAAAACGAAATAATGGAAGTCTGAAACCCTATGTCGCAAGCCGTTAATATTCCAAGACAATATCTTTAAATTACAGTGATCCATTATCGCTTCCTACAGTCTTGTCAGTCTTCCCTAGTACAGTCTTCAAGAAAGCCCAGTCTTGTTGCACGGAATCCCATTTTTTAATAGTTTTTCCTTTTCAGCATCTTTGTATTTCACTAACACTTTTAAAGTTCTCACACGTTATTTCTTTTAGTGTTCTCTTTTATTTTTCTCTCTCTACCTTTTTATAAAAGATTTAGTCTACTTTTTTCTGAGATTGAACCTTGTTCTCTACCTCTTTCTTTTCTTCTCTTCATTTTCTGCAACAAGTTCATTTCGCTGACTGACTACTACATCGAGCCTTTTCTCTTTCTATTTTCTTTCCTAAGTTCTGCAAGAGCTGAAACATTTTTTGTACCTCATGACTCAATTCATTTCTTAGTCACTTCATTAATCTGTCCACTTCTCAAATAATTGGCGCAATCCGATGTTCGGCACTTTCTCTCTCTCTGCTGCCAGCATCCTCTGTAGGCTTCCTGCTTCTTCCCATTTGTTCCTGTGTGGCTCTGTCATCTCCTCATTGCTTCCCTCGCGTCTCGCTTGTCCAGATGATGATGTCCTTCCATCCTGCCCCACGTTCGTCCCCTGGAAGATGGGATGCCGATGAGCCACTTCCAGTCATGGCAACGCTTTGCACGCCAGGGATCCGGCATTACGAGTCTCCCCACAATTGCAGCAGCGAGGCTTCACTTTCTCTCCGGCGTTGATCTTCTCCCTGCAGATCCTAGAATCGTGGTTTTTGCTAC
>NC_091591.1:6548868-6556368 GCF_042767895.1 Penaeus vannamei | reverse complement strand
CCTTCAACCCTTCTCTTTCTCTCCCTCTCCCTCCCCTTCTCCCCCATCCTTCCTCCTTCCCTCTCCTCCCCCATCACCAACTCCTTCTCATTCTCTCCCTCTCCCTCCCCTTCTCCCACATCCTTCCTCCTTCCCTCTCCTCCCCCTTCACCCCCTTCTCTTTGTCTCCCACTCCTCTTCCTCTCCCCCATCCTTCCTCCTTCCCTCTCCTCCCCCTTCACTTTCCTTCTCTTTGTCTCCCTCTCCATCCCCTTCTCCCCCATCCTTCCTCCTTCCCTCCCTCCACCTCTCCTTCCCTCCCTCTCCTCCTTCACCCCCTTCTCTTTGTCTCCCTCTCCCTCTCCCTCCCCTTCTCCCCCATCCTTCCTCCTTCCCTCCCTCTCCTCCTTCACCCCCTTCTCTTTGTCTCCCTCTCCCTCTCCCCCATCCTTCCTCCTTCCCTCCCTCTCCTCCTTCACCCCCTTCTCTTTGTCTCCCACTCCTCTTCCTCTCCCCCATCCTTCCTCCTTCCCTCCCTCTCCTCCTTCACCCCCTTCTCTTTGTCTCCCTCTCCCTCCCCTTCTCCCACATCCTTCCTCCTTCCCTTCCTCCCCCTTCACTTTCTTTCTCTTTGTCTCCCTCTCCCTCTCCCCTTGGCCAAGACCTCCTCCATCCCTCTCCTCCCCCATCACCCACTCCTTCTCATTCTCTCCCTCTCCTCTTCCTCTCCCCCATCCTTCCTCCTTCCCTCCCTCTACCTCTCGTTCCCTCCCTCTCCTCCCCCTTCACCCCCTTCTCTTTGTCTCCCTCTCCTTCCCTCCCTCTCCCCTTGGCCAAGACCTCCTCCATCCCGCTGGCTTCTCAGGGCCATCGACCCGAGCCGCCGCCAGAAGAAATCATCATTGTATCAGCTTAGCGTGTCTGTGTTTGCGTCTGTGCGTGATAAGGATCCTGACCTCTGAGCTCCTTGTGTGTGTGTGTGTGTGTGTGTGTGTGTGTGTGTGTGTGTGTGTGTGTGTGTGTGTGTGTGTGTGTGTGTGTGTGTGTGTGTGTGTGTGTGTGTGTGTGTGTGTGTGTGTGTGTGTGTGTGTGTGTGTGTGTGTGTGTGTGTGTAGGTGTGTGTGTGTGTGTGTGTGTGTGTGTGTACGGCGTACGTGTACATGCATGTGTGTGTACGTGCACGGGTGTTTGTGACTTTTAATATAAACAAGTATGAATCTAATGTGTTACGTGTCCATGTGTATTGTGCTCTCGTCTCTGTTTCTGTCCATCTGGTGTCAGGAAGTGTCCCTGACTGCCTGGTATCCACGTAGCAAGTCCATCCGCGCGGGTGCCAAAGACTGCAATGTCCTGTGTGATTATTCTGAAAATGTGTCCATCATCCGAGTCTGGGCAGTGTGAGGTTACTGGCCTCTATCACTTTTTTTCTCTCTTTCTCGTTGTCTCTTTTATTCTTACTCTTTTGCCTCTTTCCCTCCCTCTCCTTCCTTATCTTCCATTCTTCTTCCTTCTCTCCCTTTCTCTCCTTCTCTTCCATCCTCCCTCCCTCCATCTCTCCCATTCCCTCCTTCCCTTCTTCTCTCCCTTTCCCGCCTTCCCTCCTTCTCCCCCTTTCCCTCCTTCCCTTCTTCTCTCCCTTTCCCTCCTTCCCTTCTTCTCTTCCACCCTCCCCTTTCCTCCCTCCCACCCTCTCCCTCTCTCTCTCATCCATCCCTTCCCTCCCTCCCATCCTCTCTCCCTCTCTCTCTCCTCCCTCCCTCTTTTCGTTTAAGCAAGGTGGTGGAAACCCAATTCTGTCGCCATTTTGTTTTGTGTTTGTCTGCGTGCGAATCTGCAGTTAAGATGCCACGTAAAAGGTTATTTGGCAGCTGGCAAATGATTGATGGGTCTCTCTCTCTCTCTCTCTCTCTCTCTTTTTTTTTTTCTTTTATTGGGATTTTGACCCCAAACGTGTTCAGTCTTTTTCTTATCTGCTTATCATTATTGTTCTTATCATTTTTTTTTGTTTATCCTTTATTATCATTGTTATTATCTTTATTATTACTATTAGTATCATCATTATCAGTACTATCATTATCATTATTGTATTTTTGTTATAATCAATATCATTATGAATATTGTATTGTCATTCTCATCGTCATTATCATTGTTTTTATTGTTGTTTTCTCATTATTACTGTTATCAATATTGTTATCATAGTTTCATTAATACTATTACTATCATAATGATTGTTATCATTTTTTTCTTCGTTATCTAACTTATCATGTTTACTTTATTATCATTATTTACGAGAGGTTATTACAGCTTATTTTACGCAGCGTTGGATCAGATTTCGTCCCAAAGTTTACAGCTTATATAAGCTAATTTGCATATATTTTTTTCTCAATTTCTTTTTTTTTTCTTTTTTTGACTTCTGAAGTCGAACATTTCTAATCCGTATATATTTGTATTTACTTCTAATTTAGTTGTCTGGTTTTTCCCTTTTCTATTTATTTACTTTCTTCTTCTGTAAGTCATTCTCGTGTCCCACATTCTGCGTCCTTCATTTACTGAAATATCTCAGAGAAACTTACTTTCTGTGAGAGAGCAAAAGTCTCCTTGATATCGTAGCGAATCTTCACACTTCCCAGGGTCTGAAATGATCTGAAGTCAACAGCTGCGGCAAGACCCAAGAATTCACTGACTTCGCTGATGTCTCCTGTGGGTGTATTTCTTGGATCTATAGACGCTGATGTCGGTCGTCTCGATGTGGGATTGGAACCTCTTCTGATGTCCCTGCGATTATCATTATCTTTCGATTTTTTTATTTTTTATCATTTTTTAATTTTTTTTTATTTTTATTTATTTATTTATTATTATTTATTATTTTATTTATTTATTATTATTATAATAGATATATTTCGATTATCTGATGTCCCTGCGATTATCATTATCTTTCGATTTTTTTTATTATTTATTATTTTTTATTTTTTTATTCTTATTTATTATAATTATTTCATTTATCTATTATTATTATTTATTATTTTATTTATTTATTATTATCATAATAGATATATTTCGATTATCTGATGTCTCTGCGATTATCAGGTGTCAGTGTTTCATGATAAATATAATGTAGGCCTATCTATTTCCTCTTGGATTTGTGTTCACTGAATGGAAATTTCAATAGATTCTCGAGACGATAAGAACAATACTTCTTCATTCTTCTTTTATTTCATATGGATTATGTGCTTCAGTTTCTCTATGTGTTTCCATATCCTCCATATAAGTATCCATACGTAAACCTAAAAAAAAAGAAAGAAAAATGAAAAGAAAAAGAAATATTACAACTAAAGCCACGCGGTCATGTATGCAATTAAGTTTATAATAACTCCTACGAACGACCCAAATTAATTACACATCTGTATGCTCACAAACTAATAAAACATAACACAACAAGAGTCAGATAAATAAACTAAAACAAAGAACGAGATTTACCTTTAAACTCCTACTCCAGGGCAACGAACGCAGATGCTAAGGAAGTAACAGCGATGCCTATCCGCCTGTGTGTTAAACTATAAATGACAATCTTTAAAAAAAAATTGGCCTGATACGACCAGAAAGAGAGATAGACAGATAAATACATAAACAGATATAGAGAGATAGATAGATAGAGAGAGGGAGGGAGATGGAGAGAGAGAGGGAGAGGGAGAGGGAGGGAGAAGGAGGGAAGGAGGGAAAGAGAGAGAGAGAGAGAGAGAGAGAGAGAGAGAGAGAGAGAGAGAGAGAGAGAGAGAGAGAGAGAGAGAGAGAGAGAGAGAGAGAGAAAGAGAGAGAAGAGAGAGAGAGAGAGAGAGAGAGAGAGAGAGAGAGAGAGAGAGAGGGAGAGGGAGAGGGAGAGGGAGGGAGAAGGAGGGAAGGAGGGAAAGAGAGAGAGAGAGAGAGAGAGAGAGAGAGAGAGAGAGAGAGAGAGAGAGAGAGAGAGGGAGGGAGGGAGGGAGAGAGAGAGAGAGAGAGAGCGAGAGAGAGAGAGAGAGAGAGAGAGAGAGAGAGAGAGAGAGAGAGAGAGAGAGAGAGAGAGGGGGGGGGGGGAGTAGGAGGAAATGAAGAAGAAAATAAAGAAGAGGAAGAAGGAAAAGTGAAGAAAAATACAAAAGGAAAAGAAAAAGAAGAATAGGGAGAAAACGAATTCAAAATCGTAGAAGTAGACTAAAGAAGAGGAGAAGGAGAAAGAAAAGAAGTAGAATGAGGAGGAGGAGAAGAAGAAGAATGATAAGAAAAGGGAGAGGAAAAAGAAATGAAAACAAGAAAACGAAAAAGCCGAAGTTGAAGAAAAGAAGGAAAAGGAGAAGGAGGCGAGGCAGAAGAAACAATGACAGATAAACATGAAAATTAAAATACGAATAGAAATAGACATTCAACGAAAAAAAGGAAATAGGAAAGTCATGCAAATATGAAAAATAAAGGTAAAGATAAAGGAAGGAAAAGAAGAAA
This sequence comes from Penaeus vannamei, assembly GCF_042767895.1. Taxonomy (NCBI): domain Eukaryota; kingdom Metazoa; phylum Arthropoda; class Malacostraca; order Decapoda; family Penaeidae; genus Penaeus; species Penaeus vannamei. Next base: position 6,551,916 of record NC_091591.1, on the reverse strand, counting down.
GACAATAAAAAGGAAGCAAAAGAGAAAGATAAAGAAAACTACAACAAAGAAAAAAAGAATCATCTAACACCACACAAAAGAAAAGAAAAAAGAAAAGAAAAAGAAAAAAACAAAAGATAATTTCAAACTCCCCAAGGTCACACTGAGACCAATTATACATCAAAGAAGATACGGGTCGCTGGAGGCAGAAGACTTTATAGTGAATAACCATTAAATAACTGCTTTTAACTCTGCTTGTCACGTAGTCGTCCTGAAGATGAGAAAATCGAAACGTCAATAGATTACTTGGAGGAATTATCATGGGGATCAGGCGGTCAGGAGGTGATCGCGTCTATTCTTTGGTTGTCTATCTGCTGAGTGGCTTGTCTTGCCTGTCTTGTCTGTCTACTGTGTGTCTTGTCTGGCTATTGTATGTCTTGTCTGGTTATTGTATGTCTTGTCTGGTTATGGCTATTGTATGTCTTGTCTGGTTATTGTATGTCTTCTCTGTCTACTGTACGTCTTGTCTGTCTACTGTGTCTTGTCTTGTCTGTCTACTGTGTGTCTTGTCTGGCTATTATATGTCTTGTCTGGTTATGGCTATTGTATGTCTACTGTGTGTTTTGTTTGGTTATTGTATGTCTTGTCTGTCTACTGTGTGTCTTGTCTGTCTACTGTGTGTCTTGTCTGGCTATTGTGTGTCTTGTCTGGCTATTGTATGTCTTGTCTGTCTACTGTGTGTCTTGTCTGGCTATTGTATGTCTTGTCTGGTTATTGTATGTCTTGTCTGTCTACTGTGTGTCTTGTCTGGCTATTGTATGTCTTGTCTGGTTATTGTATGTCTTGTCTGGTTATTGTATGTCTTGTCTGTCTACTGTGTGTCTTGTCTGGCTATTATATGTCTTGTCTGGCTATTGTATGTCTTCTCTGTCTACTGTACGTCTTGTCTGTCTACTGCATGTCTTCTCTGTCTACTGCATATCTTGTCTGTCTACTGTGTCCTGTCTTGTCTGGCTATTGTATGTCTTGTCTGTCTACTGTATGTCTAGTCTGTCTACTATGACTTGTCTGTCTACTGTGTGTCTTGTCTGGCTACTGTGTGTCTTGTCTGGTTATTGTATGTCTTGTCTGGTTATGGCTATTGTATGTCTACTGTGTGTTTTGTCTGGCTATTGTATGTCTTGTCTGGTTATTGTATGTATTCTCTGTCTACTGTACGTCTTGTCTGGCTACTGTGTGTCTTGTCTGGCTATTGTATGTCTTCTCTGTCTACTGTATGTCCTGTCTGTCTACTGCATGTCTTCTCTGTCTACTGTGTCTTGTCTTGTCTGGCTATTGTATGTCTAGTCTGTCTACTATGTCTTGTCTTGTCTACATACTGGCTGTATATCCATTGTGTGCCTAACTATTATTAAGTCATGTCTTGTCTACTTGCTGCATGTCTTATCTTGTCTACCTACTGCATGTCCTGTCTACCTCTAACCATTGTATTGTCTCTCCACTGCGTAAATTTCTTGTCTAACCTACATCGCCCACTGCTTGTCTTTTGTCGCATCACTGTATGTCTTCCCTTGTCTATTTACTGTATCTCTTGTCTTGTGTACTTAGTGTATCTCTTGTCTTGTGTACTTAGTGTATCTCTTGTCTTCTCTACTTACAGCATGCATTATCTTGTCCACCTGTACTAGTCACTGCATATCTCTTGTACTTACTTAAATTCTTGTCTTCTCATAGCCATTGCCTGCACCACCCACTGTGTGTTCTGTTTACCCACTAAGTGTCAAACAACGGTTGTCTTCCCACCACCTGTCTTGTCTTGTCTATCCACTACATGAACTATTACTAGTCAAGGGGCTAGTAACTGGGTGAAAGCAACATGTCTGAATATCACCAATTACCAGCTAACTATTGCATAATTACCGTCACTTATTTGCCAGTTGCCGTGTAATTACCATCGCCGAACTTTTAATTACTAAATAATCAGCATTATCCACGTGTCAATTATCAGACAGGCGTTGGTATTAACCTGAAATTTAGAAGATATATATTTTTTTCATCACCAATTTACTAGTTGTCAAACAGTTATCTTCACTAATATGTAAAACGTATTTTTGACTTGAAAGAAAGAAAGAAAGAAAGAAAGAAAAGAAAGAAAAGTAAAGAAACGAAAAGAAAAGAAAAGAAAAGAAAAGAAAAGAAAAGAAAAGAAAAGAAAAGAAAATATATACATATATATATATATATATATATATATATATATATATATATATATATATATATATATATATATATATCAAGAGTAATGTTGGCTACTTCACATACACAATGCTGAGATCATAGTGAATACAAAAATATCCGAAGATAATACATACAGTACCCAAAATATAATGATGCATACAGTATCCGAAAGCCAGTGTCATCACCTTATCAGTGTGCGGTTTTCTTCTCGTTATCTACAGTTACTAAACCGAAATAGAGGGTGAATCATTTGCTTATCATCCTACTATTAAGGTGCGCCCAGTTTCAGGAAAGAACAAACTGGCAACTCTCTCACTCTGATTCGCAAAGTTGTTTATTTTCTTTTCTCTTTTCATCAGCTAACACTAATGTTTATGTTTTGTTCGTGTTTTTAAAAAATCACACACATTATTTTCATTGCTTTATATCACTATTTTTCTTTTTTCTCAAAATAGATTTGGCGAACCGGGTTGTCCAGAGGCCGGATTGAGTTGCCAGCTTTTCCAAATCTCAGATTAAATATTAAAATCTGAGACTAAAGAACTTTAGCAAATAGAGGAGGAAATTGAGGTCAAAATACTTCTTGTAGCAATATCGAGACAAGATTTTTTTGTGCTTGTAAATATATTCTGAGAAAATGAAATTAATGTAAGAAAGGAAGGAAGAGAAAATAGAGAAAGAGAGAGAGAGAGAGAGAGAGAGAGAGAGAGAGAGAGAGAGAGAGAGAGAGAGAGAGAGAGAGAGAGAGAGAGAGAGAGAGAGAGAGAGAGATTGCAGGGGAAAGAAAAAAAATAAAAAAAAATAAAAAGACTAAAAACAAAAGAAAGAAAG
>NC_091591.1:6533868-6541368 GCF_042767895.1 Penaeus vannamei | reverse complement strand
ATCTATCTATCTATCTATATCTGTCTATCTATATATATATATGTATATATATATATATATATATATATATATATATATATATATATATATATATATATATATACACATATATATTCATGCCATCCTGTGCGTAATGAAAATTAATGATATTCTAGAGTCCCGAATTTCTTTCTGTGCTTCGAGGCCCGGGAATGCGTAATGATATGCACGGATATGCAAATTATAGAGAAAAATATAAAAAATAAGAACAGGACGAGGAGGAAGAGACAGAGAAAGAGGAGCAGAAGGAGGAAAATGAGGAGGAGAAAAATAAGAAAAATGGAAGAATGATAATGATAAGAGGAAGACAAAAATGAAGAAAACAGGATCAAAATTAAGAAAAAAAGAAAAACCCAAGTAGAAAAATAAGAAAAAATAGAAATGGCAAATAAGGGGAAAACATCAAACAAGACGAAGAAGAAAAAAAAAAAAAAAAAGAAAAGGAAAGAAAAAAAGGAGAGTAAAAAAAGAGGAAAAGAAGAAGAACAATGAATTTAAAAAGTAATGTAGTGGTTAACTGCCGTGAACTAGAAATAGAATAATCGTGGCACGATGAACCGGCTTCTCAGGCGACATTAAAATATAAAACTGGATAGAGAGAAAGAGAGGGAGGGGGGAGGAGGAGAAAGAGAGAGAGAGAGAGTGAGGGAGAGGGAGACGGAGGAAGAGTGAGAAATGCAGCGATAGAGGAGACGGGAAGAAAGAGATAGATAGAGAAGGAGAGGGAGACGGAGGAAGATTGAGAAATAGAGGGATAGAGGAGACGAAAAGAAAGAGAAAGAGAGAAGGAGAGGGAGACGGAGGAAGAGTAAGAAATACAGGGACAGAGGAGACGAGAAGAAGGAGAGAGAGAGAGAGGGAGAGGGAGACGGAGGAAGAGTGAGAAATGCAGGAATAGAAGAGAAGAGAGAGAGAAAAAAGGAAAGTGAGGAAGAGTGAGAAATACAGGGAAAGAGGGGGGAAGAAAGAGAGAGAGGGTGAGGGAGAGGGAGGAAGTGGGAGAAGTACAGGGAGAGAGGGGAGGAGAGGAAAGGGAGAGGGTGGGGAGAAAGAGAGGGAAACGGAGTAGAAAGGGAGAAAGAGAGTGGGGAAGAGTAAGGGAGAGGGAGACGAAGGAGGGGGTGGAGAGAGAGAGGGAGAGGGAGACTTATGAAGAGTGTACGGGAGAAGGGGAAGAAGAGAAAGGGAGAGGGGGAGGGGAGTGGGAGGATTAAGGAGAGGAAGAGGGAAAGAGAAGAGAGAAAAGGATGGGAAAGAGAGAAAGGGATGAGAGAGAGAAAAGGAGGGTGAAGGGATAGAAAGAGAGAGAGAGAGAAAGAGGAAGTAAGAAGATATATATCCAGTCGTGACAGAGAGAATAGAGAGAGAGAAAGAAACATAATCACACAGTCTGTTCACGATTCCATAATTACAAACTACATTTTCTTCTGCCATTTGCACGGCTTAAAGAAAATACCTACGCAAGACGAAGCCAGAGTCGCCACCGGATTCGAACACAGACCCGGACGGAGGGAAGAAAAGAAAGGGGACAAAGGGGGAGGAGGGGGACAGGGGGAGAGGGGGAGGTGAAGGGAGGGGGGAGAGGGGAGGGGGCGAAGGGCAAGGGGAGAGGAGGGGAGAGGTCAGCCAGGTTGCACACGCTGAGCTTGACGTTGCATGCAAGAACCTCAAGGTCCACGTGCTACTCCGATTCCAAAGCACTGTGCATTAAAATGGGTAAACTACTTGGTCTGACCTATTAAGAGAGGTTGTAAAATACTCTTGCGCCTGTCTTACATTCTTTTTGGTGGATTGTGTAAATGTAAAAAGGAATATTTCATTTTGGGTTTATTTTCGGGAACCATCTCATAGGCGTAGGGAGGTATTTTGAAGTGGGGGGGGCAAAGAAGGTTCTCGAAAAAATAGCCAGGGTTTTTTGGGGGACTACTGGCCCCTGGACCCCTCAGATTTTAAGCTTTAAAGAGAGAAAATCATTAATTTCTCTGCTAAAATGTCAGACATTTTTGTTTAGAAATAATAGTTATTCCATTTTGAACACCAGACAGTAGAAAAACCCACAGTGCATAAACTAGTATTGAAATAAGTGAGGCGACAGTTTCGAAATCCTTCTCTATTCCATCTTCGGGTTTTTCTACCAAAGTATCGACACGGTAGAGTGTTTTCCCATCCATCTGTGTAACTAAGGAATTGCTCTGTTTGTTTGTTTACAGCGAATGTCCTTGAACGTTGAGGAGTGGAGGGGGGGGGGAAGGGGATGGGGGCAGAAGTTGAGTCCCGCCCCCCTCCCGTTCTAGAGTAGGGGGTGGCGATCGTCAAGCCTGCCCCCCCCCCCCCTTCCTTACGGCTATGCATCTATATCTAAATCTAAATCTATATCTATATCTAAAAGTAAAATTGATATATTCGTTTACAGAAAAAGACTCTTTATGCCTTCATTGTTATTATTATTTTCATTATTATCATCAATTTTTGAATGCATGCAAAGAACGTGAAAATTTTTGGTAATTTTTATTCGTAAATATATTCTTTCTTGTTACTTTCTGTTTTAAAATCCACGATGATAATGAGGTATATGAGATTTGTCTGTATATTTACATTAAAGGTAAGACTCAAGTAATTCTCTTTTTATGTGTGCATAGAAAACGGAAACCTATAGTGATCTTCAAGAGTTCTACGATGTGTTTTTTTTTCTTTTCTTTTCTTTTTTTGAGGATGCAAGTTGTATGAGGATATGAGTTTTTTTTTATGAGGGTGTGAGTGTTAGGAGAATTTGAGTTTTAGGAGAATGAGAGTTTTATAAGGATGCGAGTTTTATAAGGATATGAGTGTTGAGAGAATTTTAGTTTTATGAGAATGTGAGTTTTATGAGGATGTGACTTGTATGAGGATATGAGTTTTTTATGAGAATGTGAGAATTTGAATTTTAAGAGTATGGGAGTTTTATGAGGATGCGGGTTGTATGAGGATATGTTTTTTATGATACGAGATAATGAGGATGCGAGTTTTAGAGAGATGCAAAATTTTTGAGGATGCGAGTTTTATAAGGATTTATGAGGACATGAGTTCTATGAGGAAGGAGTGAAAATGGATTTCCATTCCATTTGCAATGATGTAAATTTCACGAAAGAAAAGCAGGATTTGCACAATGAGGAGATCAGGTGAGAGTATGTTCGTAACGCTGCAGGTGACTATGGCTTGGGTTTAGCATTTATTTGATAAGAAGGATAATTTTTTTAGAGGTATGGCAATAGCGTGGGTTCCACATTTCATTTAAAAAAAATGAATAAAATAAAATAATAATAATAAATAAAAAGAAATATATATATAAATATATAAAAAAATCAGGATATGAGGGTTCTGTATTCTTACATATACTAAATAAGTATTTGAAAGGTGTAGGGATGGTAAAGTTAACAGTTTTTTTTATAACAAAAACAAAATCATTGTTGCAGAAACTGTATGAATTTTGCAATTGAGAATTGTGGAAATGACACGAACTTTGCATCTTTATAACAACAGAATGTGCTTGTAAGTTGCATGGATTTATTTTTTTCTGACATTTTAAAATTATTATTACCATTATTCTATTTATTTATTTTTTTTGGAGGGCCGTGGCAATGGTATGGGTATTGTATAGTTGATAGCAAGAACAAAATCGGTGTTCGAAGGCTGCAGAAATTGAGTGTGTTGTACTTTGGATTTTAAAAAAGTCAGAGTTGAAGACTATTGCAGTGGCAAGGGTTTTGATAGCAAAAAATAAAACGTTTGGGATCGATTTCATAACTACGATGACACGAATTAAATCACAGTTCAAAAGTTATACCTTTTCATGTTTCGTGCTTCTGGTGAGACGAAATTCAGTGTTCGAAAGCATTAATATTGACATGGTTTTCGCATTTTTGATAACACGAAAATCACTGTTTGAAAGCATTGACAGTGAAAAGTGAAAAGTAAAAACTTTTGATAAACATGAAAATCATTGTTCGAAAGCATTTACATTGGCATCGTTTTGAACTTCTGATAACACGCAAATTAGTGCATTAACATTGACATGGGTTTCGCACCTTTGATAACATGATAACGCAATTTTAACGCAATTTTAAAACAAGTCGAAAGTCACTATTCAAAAGCATTGACATTAATATGGGTTTCGCGTTTTTATTATCATGAAAATCAGTGTCCGAAAGCATTGGCATTTGCAGGAGGTTCGTGCTTTTGATAACACGAAAATGTGTTCGAAAGTATTGTTAGTATCATAGATTTCGCACTTTCGACAACACGGAAATCAGTGTTCGAAAGTATAAGCGGTTATATAGTTTTCAGACTTTTGATAACAACACGAAAAGTAGTGTTCGAAAGCGCTGGCTGCGAAATGGGATTCGTACTTCTGGAAAGTAGTGTTCGAAAGTATTGGCGGTGACATAACTTTCACACTATTAATAGCAACACGAAAATCAATGTTCGAAAGCACTTTCTGTGACATATGATTCGCGCTTTTGACAACACGAAAATCATTGTTTGTAAGTATTGGCAGTGACATGAGTTTTGCACGAAAATGTTTTTAAAAGTATTGACATTGACAGGAGTTTTACACTTTTGTTAGCATGAAAATCAGTGTTCGAAAACTTTGACATTAACAGGATTTTCGTACTACTGATAACACGAAAATGTGTTCGAAAGCATAGCCAGTGACATGGTTTCGCACATTTGATAACACGAAAATCTGTGGCCGAAAACACTGGAAGTGACTTAGGGGTCGGACTTTTGGTAACACTAAGAAAATCAATGTTCGAAAGTATAAGCTTTGACATAGGATTCGTATTTTAGACAAAATGGAAATCAATGAAATCATGTGACTTGGGTTTCGCACTTTTGATAGTAAGAAAATCAGTGTTCGAATGCATTGGCCGTGACATCAGTTTCGCACTTTTGATAGCAACAAAATCATTGTTCGAAAGCATTGACTTTCGCACTTTTGATAATAAAATCCGTGTTCGAAAGCATTTGCTGTGACATGGGATTTGTACTTTTGAGAACACGAAAATTAGTGTTCGAAAGCATTGGCATGACATGAGTTTTGTACTTTTGATACTAAAATCAGTGTTCGAAAACTGGCTATGACATGGGATTCGTACTTTTGAGAACGCATTCGCACTGTCATAGGTTTCGTACTTTTTCACAACATAAAACGAAGCCAATAGCCGACGATTGCTCCACTGACGCCGGCGGCAAGGTTAACACGAAGCTAATAGCCCAACGACACAACATGGCGATAGTGTACATATGGCAAATGATGAGGTTCACATTTATTACGACAAGAACAAGATAATAACAGGGATGAAATACGAGGAAGGCAGCGCGGTTGTAAGTATGAAGGTCAAGGGCAGATTATACTAAAATGTGAAGACGAGGTTCGTACTTGTAATGCTTTTGTGCAAGACAACGAAATGAGAAAGTGACTGATGATTTTATGACATGATACGATGAGCATATCAAAATACGATGTAATAATGGGTTTATAATTGTTAATTGTACAATGTTTATGCTTTGGTATGATGTGAAAATCACAGGGTCAATTATTGCTTCTCCTCCGGATTTAGCTAGATGGCAGGGGGAGGGGTGGGGAAGGGAGGGGGGGGGCTGTCCTCTGTGTGATACGCATCAGAAGCAGTCGCGTGTGCCTAGGGGGTGGGTGATGGGGGGGGGGGGCCAGTGGCGTGTACTTTTTTTCTTATTTTTTAAGGTGGTCGAATTAGAGCACTGATCTTCTGAAATGTAGGTAGAGCAATAATCTACAAGTGCACGCACACACACACACACACACACACACACACACACACACACACACACACACACACACACACACACACACACACACACACACACACACAAATACACACTCAAACACACACACAAACACACATTAATCAATATTGCCAACTACTTTAAAAAAAAATCTTCTAGAATATAGGTAAAGCTCTTTCAAAAATTCCCGCCAGATTTACATTCAAATTCGCTAGATTTTAACGGAAAAGATTCACCAAAATGGCAACACTATCATCAATTTCCCCTTGTTGTCTCCCTTACTTTCTTTAATTACCAAAATCAACGCACCGCCTCGGACTGGACAGCAAGCCAATCATAAATTAAGATAATGGGGTGACACCTGGAGTGGCCAATCAGATTCCAGGAGTGATACATGCCACTGTAGGCCACACCCCCTACCCCCACACCCCCTACCCCCTAGGACACGCTCGGATTATGGATATTGCAATTATTATTAAAAGATAGAGAGAGGGAGAAGGAGAGAGAGGAAAGGACAGAGGGAGAGAGAGAGGGAAAGGGAGAGAGAGAGAGAGAGTGAGTGAAGGAGAGAGGGAGGGCGGGAGGGAGAGAGAGAGGGAGGGGGAGAGGAGTGGGAGTGGGAGAGAGAAAATTGACATAAAAGTGAAAACTACGATCATATAGATATTCGGCTGCATAATACGAACCCACAGACGAGCCTAACAGAATCGCTGTTATCGTCTTCCTTGTATCTGTTTTTCATTCTCTCTCTTGCTATCTCTCTTTCTCCTTTTATTCCTTTTGACACCTTCCCCACATTCTTACTCTCTCTCTCACTCACACTCTCTCTCTCTCTCTCTCTCTCTCTCTCTCTCTCTCTCTCTCTCTCTCTCTCTCTCTCTCTCTCTCTCTCTCTCTCTCTCTCTCTCTCTCTCTCTCTCTCTCTCTCTCTCTCTCACTCTTCTTTATCTCTCTCTCTCACCGTTTCTCTCTCTTCTTTTTTTTTTTTTTTTTTTTTTTTGACACCTCCCCCCACATCTATTTCTTTTTTTCTCACTATCTCTTTTATTCTTACTTCCCCTCCCCCTCATCTTCCCCCACCTTCCAATCCCCCTGATGAGAAAGTGACATTCCCCCTTGTAGTCTAGTCTTCTATTCACCATCGAGATTTATCACTTTTCGTCCGCGGTTATACAGGAAGCGAAAGGTTTCCATCACATAAAAATCGAGACGTAGTGAATTATGCCTGATAATTATAAGGGAATGGGAGGATTAGGGGATTCTCGCATGCTAGGAAGTCGGGCGCTCTTCTGGGAAATGAGTTCGGGCTTTTCGGGTTGGGCTTCGGGGCATTAGAGGCCGCAGGAGTTATGGCGCGGCGCTTTCAGGGGATTGAAGGCGGCGGAGAAGGCTGTGGGTGTATATGTATATACTGTATGTGTGCATATATATATATATATATATATATATATATATATATATATATATATATATATATAAATATTTATGTGTGTGTGTGTGTGTGTGTGTGTGTGTGTGTGTGTGTGTGTGTGTGCGTGCGTGTGTGCGCACAAGCACACACATACATACAAATTTATACACTCATACACATAACACAGACACTATAAATGCATATGCGTATGTATACATACGCATATGTGTATGTATACATGTATT
>NC_091591.1:6523868-6526368 GCF_042767895.1 Penaeus vannamei | reverse complement strand
GAGGGAGAGAGAGACAATAACAGCCAACGAATCCCAAGAAATCATCGCAGGGGTTACCTTTGTCTAAATAAGAACCACACGCAAGGTTAACAGATATCGCACCCCCCCCCTTCTCCCCACCCCCCTCCCCTCTCTCATTCTCACATACCTTCGCGTAGTGTTGACCAGAACCTTCTCTGTAATCAGATGCCCCCGCCCTCTGCACGGTCTCCCCCCCTCCCTGTCTCCCCTCCCCCGCTATCCCCTCCCTACTACCTTCTCCCTCCCTGTCTCCCCTCTCCTACTACCTTCTCCCTCCCTATCTCCCCTCCTTCTCTAACTTCTCCTTCCCCGTCTCCCCTCTCCTACTACTTTCTCCCTTCCTGTCTCCCCTCCTTCTCTAACTTCTCCTTCCCCGTCTCCCCTCTCCTACTACTTTCTCCCTTCCTGTCTCCCCTCCTTCTCTAACTTCTCCTTCCCCGTCTCCCCTCTCCTACTACCTTCTCCCTTCCTGTCTCCCCTCCTCCTCTAACTTCTCCCTCCCTGTCTCCCCTCCTCCTCTAACTTCTCCCTCCCTGTCTCCCCTCCTTCTCTAACTTCTCCCTCCCTGTCTCCCCTCCTCCTCTAACTTCTCCCCCCCTGTCTCCCCTCCTTCTCTAACTTCTCCCTCCCTGTCTCCCCTCCTTCTCTAACTTCTCCCTTCCTGTCTCCCCTCTCCTACTACCTTCTCCCTCCCTGTCTCCCCTCCTCCTCTAACTTCTACCTCCCTGTCTCCCCTCTCCTACTACCTTCTCCCTTCCTGTCTCCCCTCCTTCTCTAACTTCTCCCTCCCTGTCTCCCCTCTCCTACTACCTTCTCCCTTCCTGTCTCCCCTCCTCCTCTAACTTCTCCCTCCCTGTCTCCCCTCCTCCTCTAACTTCTCCCTCCTTGTCTCCCCTCCTTCTCTAACTTCTCCCTCCCTGTCTCCCCTCCTCCTCTAACTTCTCCCTCCCTGTCTCCCCTCCTTCTCTAACTTCTCCCTCCCTGTCTCCCCTCCTTCTCTAACTTCTCCCTCCCTGTCTCCGCTCCCCCTCTAACTTCTCCCTCCCTGTCTCCCCTCCTCCTCTAACTTCTCCCTCCCTGTCTCCCCTCTCCTACTACCTTCTCCCTCCCTGTCTCCCCTCTCCTACTACCTTCTCCCTCCCTGTCTCCCCTCCTCCTCTAACTTCTCCCTCCCTGTCTCCCCTCCTCCTCTAACTTCTCCCTCCCTGTCTCCCCTCTCCTACTACTTTCTCCTTCCCTGTCTCCCCTCCTTCTCTAACTTCTCCCTCCCTGTCTCCCCTCCTCCTCTAACTTCTCCCTCCCTGTCTCTCCTCCTCCTCTAACTTCTCCCTCCCTGTCTCCCCTCCTCCTCTAACTTCTCCCTCCCTGTCTCCCCTCTCCTACTACCTTCTCCCTTCCTCACTCCCCTCTCCCTCCCTATCTCCCGTTCCTCACTCCCCTCGCCCTCCCTACCTTCTCCCCAACAAACTCTTTTCTGTCTCTCTCTCTCTTTCTCATATCTCCCCTTTCACCTCTCTCCCCTACCTTCCCCACTGTCAGCCCCCACCTCCCCCTCCCTCTACCCTCCTTCACCTCCCTCCCCCTCCCCACTCTACCCCCCTTCACCTTACCACTGGCAACCCCCTTCCCCCTCTCCCACTCTACCCTGCATCACCTCCCTCCCCCCTCTACCCTGCATCACCTTCCTCCCCCTCTCTACCTTCCCCACTGGCAGCCCCCTCCCCCCTCTACTCCTCTTCACCTCCCTCTCCTACCTCCCCACCCATTCCCATCTATCCCCCTTACCTTGCCAACTGGCAGCCCCACCTCCACCACCCCTCCCCCACTCTACTACCCTTCACATCCTCCCCTTCCCTCCCTCTACTCCCCTTCCTACCTCCCCACTGGCATCCCCCACGTCCCCCCTCCCCACCCATTCCCACCACCACCCTCCGCTCCCCTCTACCCCCCTCCCCACCCGTCCCCCCTCTACCCTCCTCCCCCAACCTTCCCCACTGGCACCTATCCCCACCTCCTCCACCCCACCACCACCCTCCCTCCCCCTCCCCACCCATTCCCAAAACCACCCTCCCTCCCCCTACCTTCCCCGCCTCCCCCACCCTAGCGCGATTAGGACGAAGGGCGAGTGTTAGAGTTTGGCCGCAACGCCAGTCAGTCAGGTTAGGTCCAGGCGAGAGCACAGCCGCTGCACGTGGGCTCGCCGCTGCATCTGCTGAGGTGAGCTGCTGGTCTGCTGCGATCTTGATATCGGTGTTATTATGTTGTTTATTTGTTTATTATCGTTGTTATTGTTTTTGTTATTATTATTATCATTATTATTTGTATTATCATTATCATTATTATCATCATTATTATTATCATTATTATTATCACCATCAATATTATTATTTGTATTATCATTATTATTATTATTATTATTATTATCATTATTATCATTATTATTATTATTATTATTATTATCATTATTATTATTATTATT
>NC_091591.1:6516368-6518868 GCF_042767895.1 Penaeus vannamei | reverse complement strand
ATTAACCTACACGCAAGATATCTCTTTGTACAACGCACATACGTACACATACTCACATATACGTGCATACATACGCGCAGATGTCGTGATAGTGATGATGATTTTGTCTCCGCTATCATCTCCTATAAACACGCACAGACACACACACACACACACACATGCATGTGTATACATATGTAAGTGTATATGCATATGTGCAGGTAGATATATATCTTTATTTATATTTCGATCGGTCTGTTTGTATCCACACACACACACAGAGGCACGCTGTGTTTACGTGTGATTGTGTGCCTATCATTAGGAATCATTGCTTATATTTGCCTGTTTGCCTTCTGTGCCCGGATAAACATGCTGGAATTTCTTTGTAAATCGAGAACTGTTATTGGTCTGAGATCAGGCATTGCATTTGAGCTTCATGTGCATATACATGCATACATACATACATACGTGAGTGTGTGTGCGTGCGTGTACTTTTAGATAGAGGGAGAGAGGGAGAGAGAGAGAGAGAGAGAGAGAGAGAGAGAGAGAGAGAGAGAGAGAGAGAGAGAGAGAGAGAGAGAGAGAGAGAGAGAGAGAGAGAGAGAGTAAGAAAGAAAGAAAGAATGAGGAAGAGAGAAAGAGAACAAAGCTTTTTCTCCAACTGACCCATATCCCAACCTAAGAAACACCACCACCCCAATGAGACCGAAACTCACCCTAAAGAAACTGCCGCATTAGTCATCGAATCATAGACCTCACATCAAAGCATAGATGGCCATGAAGGGAATTAGTCTCTATCGCAGCCTTTATTGGCCATGTGGCACAGCATGTAGTAGGCCGGATGTATAATTCCCATAGGATGTAGGCCGTAAACAAGACGAGGGCACCCGAAGCCTAACAGAAAACTATACAACACTGTCTTGGAACTCCAGTCTGCCTTATGGCCTTTGTCTCTCACGGAAGATAAAGCAGTAAATGAGGTCTTTAGTGTCCTGTGGGCATGTACAAATACCAAATGCATTTTGTATATACCTGTACTGTTACTCCAGAAAAGAGTGGAGCACTAAATGTGATTTTTAAGACCTTTCGAAGCGTATGAACACCAATACATTTTGTTTATACGTGTTGTTTCTTTAGAAAATGAATAAATTACCAAATACGATATTTAGGTCACCTATCTATTTTGTACACACCCAATATTTCTCTAGAAAACAACAACTAAATATACAAATATACAACCCATACATATTTCCTTAATATTCCTCAAAAAAAGAAGCAGTGAATGTATTCCGACCGACCGGCATGTAAACAAACCGCATATTTTTGTACGTATATCTACCCGTACCGTTCCTCTACAAACCCCATAGCGATACAAAGACATTGTTTACACGATTACCTGACGATCTCTGCGCACCTTCGCTCCATGACTGTGTTCAAAGCAAGTTATTACAATAACTCTCCCGGCCATGTGTCATCACGTGACTGCGGGTGCGGCCTTGCATGCGATCTCTGGGCGATTATAGAAGGGAGGGTCGCATTCAGCTAACAAATTTACATTCTGTTTTTTTCCCTGTATTTTGTTCTTCTTTTTTTGTATTTCTTCTTTATGGGAGGTGTAAGGAGAGGAGGGAGAGGGAGAGGGGTGAAGCAAGCAAGAATTAAAAGTTGGATGAACTCGGAGTCATGTAAGAGAATGAGGTGAGACGGGTAAAGAAAACGGAGAGGGAAGTATAAGAAAATGGGAATAAACAATCTCTTTAACCCTTTCCCACTCTCTCTCTCTGTCTTTGTCTCTCGCTATCTCTCTCTCCCCCTACCCCTCTCTCTTTTTCTCTTTTTCTCTCCCTCTCCCTCTCTCGCCATCTAACACATCTTTTTCTACAATCTGTTTTCTTCATTTTGTAAAAAGAAGAAGAAAACGAAAACATTATCACGTAAAGATTATGACCATCACGCATGAGTTTCTCTCCATCGCATGAGGCAGACCGTTGGTATTTAAGACTGTCATGACGGCATGCGCTACACAAACGCTAGACCGAATCATGCCCCGTGTTGTGGCAGAGGCGTCATGTCATTTAACGATAGTTCATGTTAATATGTTCTCTGAACGTGACAAAGAGAGAAAGAGGGAGGGAGGGAGGGACCGGGAGAATGAGAAAGTGAGAGGGAGGGAGAATGAGGAAGGGATGAGTGAGTGAGAGTGTGAAAGAGATAGAGATGGATAGATTGATAGAGAGAGAGATAAAGAGAGAAAGCCACATTGTCTTTTTTCTCAATTCTTTCTAAGTACAGACAAGTTGTTCTCTCATTTCCATTCCTCTTAAACATTTGCGTTCTCTTTTCTATTCATTATAAACATTTGTATTCTCTTTTCTATCCTAACCAAAGTTTGTTGTATTCTGGGTATATTTTGCAGTTTTCCTTCTGTCCATTTTAAGTATATCGTTTGTATTCTCAGTTTTCCATTCATTTTAATCATAGGCTGTATTTTCTTTTCTACCGTCTGACTTCCTGATACGTA
>NC_091591.1:6506368-6508868 GCF_042767895.1 Penaeus vannamei | reverse complement strand
GTATGAGGGGGTAATGGTTACGTTCCGTCCCAAACCTTAGAGAGAATGATGTTATTTTTTCAATAATTTTACGTCCATGTAACTCTCCCATCCTTGCTGAAAGAAATAATATTTATACATAAGTGTAAGCAAAGCTACCGGTTTTACACACTTTGCCGAAAGTGCATACATTCCTTCATAAACATATATATGTGTATAATTTACAACATTTATTAGTGGCTATTAATATAGGCATATAAATTCCAACACTGCAGAGAGAAACGGTGTAATACTGATACATGCGTCCACTTAATACCAATATTTCATCACCCACTGCCAACTTCCCAAAAAACAGTCAGTCAGTCAGTCAGTCAGTCAGTCAGTCAGTCAGTCAGTCAGTCAGTCAGTCAGTCAGTCAGTCAGTCAGTCAGTCAGTCAGTCAGTCAGTCAGTCAGTCAGTCAGTCAGTCAGTCAGTCAGTCAGTCAGTCAGTCAGTCAGTCAGTCAGTCAGTCAGTCAGTCAGTATATATGTATAAAGGTACTGCTGACTTCCCATGCACCAACTCCGACCCCCTCTTTGCAGGGAGACCGGAGGGCAGAACATCTACGGGAACTACGACGGACAAACCAACAACAGCACCTACTTGGACAACTACCCGGAGTACGACTTCGCAACGGACGGCAACTCCTACAACTCGTACGCCAGGCAGACCGACTCCCTTCGCCAGGAGGGGGACGACTTCGCTGGCGAGACCGAGACCAAAGGGTCTTACCCGACCTACGACAACTACGGCGCGTCTCGTCCGAAGGCAAGTTGTGGGGGAACCATTTGTGCGGTTTGTGTGCGTGCGTACTGTGTGTGTTTGTGCTTGGATGACTGTGCGTTTGTTTGTACGAATGTGCGTGTTTTTGTATGTCTGAATGCTTGTTTGAATGCGAGTGTTTATTTGTTTGATTGAGTGTGTCTGTGTTTGTTAGATTATGCGTGAGTTGGTGTTTGTTTGTTTGACTGTGCGTGTATTTGTTGTGCTTGCTTGACTGTGTATTTCTGTTTGGATGATTGTGCGCGTGCGTGCGTGCGTGCGTGCGTGCGTGCGTGTGTGTGTGTGTGTGTGTGTGTGTGTGTGTGTGTGTGTGTGTGTGTGTGTGTGTGTGTGTGTGTGTGTGTGTGTGTGTGTGTGTGTGTGTGTGTGTGCGTGTGTGTGCGTGTGCGTACATATATACATGTATGTAAGTTTGTATGTATGTATTTAAGTATGTATGTATATGTACTGAATGTACATGTATACGAATATGACAAAGTAGCTATATTAGTAACAAAAGAAAAAATTACTTTGCGTGTTTAGAAGCCTTATCGTCTAAAGTCTAAACTGACATGTCGATGTTTTATCCTTAAGCGCAGACACATAATAAGAATATTATATCACATAGTTCATGTATCATACTTGTTTTTGATTTTCGAATAGACAGAAAAAAGAAACGTAAACTAATTCGCAAATCAAGTATGCAAAATATGATATATTTCGATAATTTATTTAAAAACTTTTCTGCTAAACTGCAATGCTACTTTATGGAAATAGTAAAATTCTAGTTCAGTTTTATGAACGTCTGCTAAGCTTTTTGTGATATATTTTGGAGATGAATAAAATTAGATATAAAAACGTTTTAGTTAAAAGGCATATGCAGTAAGTTCCATGGAGTGTTTCTCATAGTCAATATTTTTTTTTGTTCTTTTTTTTTTTACACACAAGCACATAAAATCCTTAAACGACCCACCTTGAATATAATTTTTATAGCCTTTCGTTCTGCGTTTTCTTAAAAAGGTCAACTCTGCCATAACAAGAGGAAAATTTAATAAAACAGATTGCCAAAAGGTCATCGGGTGGCGCCATTTTCCACCCCTTAATACATTTTTTAATTTTTACTTTCTAAACTCATCTTAATATTTGCGATTTCTAATACTTCATATTTAATGCTGAAATGTTCACCAATGTCTTATATTATGGCAGTGGCTAATCACAAAGGTAAAACAATTGAGTTATGCGATGCGCAAAATCTCTCACTGAAAGACGTAACGGTTTTACTTATTTCGCCTAACCTTATATTTAGCCTCCTTTTTCATTCCTTCCCTTTTCAACCTAGAATCTTTTCCGTTTTTGAGACAAAAACATTCGATTGTCACTGATTCAGAGCCTTGTAGATAAGTTGTCTTTTTCCTATCGTGTGTGTTATAATGAAAAAAATCGTGTTTAAATCGCATTACATCACAGGGAACCCGTTGAATTCGAATGTTTGTTTACATGAAATTCCGGAAAAAAAAATTTGCTACTTTCAGTGCCTCCAGTTTAAAAAAACGATAATGAATAAATAAGTAAATATATAAATATCCAACTAACGCTTCAGGTCACCCCGATTCGATAAGCATTTTTTTCTTTTTATCAAGTGACGCTTCATACTTGTTTAAATATTTCTGGCATATCTGCAACATCTTTAATATTTATTCCATTGCCTTACAGCCTTA
>NC_091591.1:6498868-6501368 GCF_042767895.1 Penaeus vannamei | reverse complement strand
AGCGTCCCATAGTTAAAAAGATGAGCGAAACTCTGCGCCCCGAAGGGAAGTTTGGAGAGACTTCTGAAATCCATGATAAGTATCGGCAGTTTGAGACCCAAAGAAATATTGCGCCCAAACAGGGAGCCACCTTAAGACCAGAAGGTATGTTTGGGGAAACTTCAGAAATCCATGACAAGTATAAACCTGTAGAGCCACAACGAAATATTGCAAAGAGACATTTATCCAATCTTAAACCAGAAGGCCAGTTTGGAGAGACTTCCGAACTCCATGATAAATTCAAGCCTCTTGATTCACACCGTAATATTGCAAAGAAACATTCTGCAAACCTAAAACCAGAGGGTCAGTTTGGTGAAACCTCTGAACTGCACGATAAATATAAACACTTGGAGCCACAGCGGAACATAGCAAAGAGGCATTCAGCAAACTTAAAACCTGAAGGCCAATTCGGTGAGACTTCAGAGGTCCATGCGAAGTACAGGGAAGTTCAACCTGTGCGGAACATTGCAAAAAGACACCAAGCAAATCTGAGGCCGGAGGGCCACTTTGGTGAAACTTCTGAGTTGCATGACAAGTATAAGGAAGTGGAACGGCAGCGAAATATTGCCAAAAGACATTCTGCAAATCTGAAGCCAGAAGGTAGGTTTGGCGAAACTTCAGAACTGCACGACAAATACAGAGAATTTCAGCCACAAAGGAACATCGCTAAGAAGCATTCGGCAAACTTGAAACCAGAGGGCCACTTTGGCGAAACATCTGAACTGCATGACAAGTATAAGGAAGTTGAACCACAACGTAACATAGCAAAAAGGCATTCTTCTAACCTTAAGCCAGAGGGTCACTTTGGCGAGACTTCAGAACTCCATGACAAATATAAGGAGCTCGAACCGCAGAGAAACATTGCAAAGAGACACTCTGCCAATCTTAAACCAGAGGGCCATTTTGGCGAAACATCTGAACTGCATGACAAGTATAGGGAAGTGGAACCTCAGAGAAATATTGCAAAGAGGCATTCTGCTAACCTTAAACCAGAGGGCCAGTTTGGCGAAACCTCAGAATTACATGATAGTTACAGAGAACTTGAACCTCAGAGAAACATTGCCAAGAAGCATTCGGCAAACTTGAAGCCAGAGGGACACTTTGGCGAAACATCCGAACTGCATGACAAGTATAAGGAAGTCGAACCGCAGCGTAATATTGCGAAAAGACACTCTGCAAATCTTAAACCAGAGGGCCATTTTGGTGAGACTTCAGAACTCCATGACAAATATAAGGAGCTCGAACCGCAGAGAAACATTGCAAAGAGACACTCTGCCAATCTTAAACCAGAGGGCCATTTTGGCGAAACATCTGAACTGCATGACAAGTATAGGGAAGTGGAACCTCAGAGAAATATTGCAAAAAGGCATTCTGCTAACCTTAAACCAGAAGGTCAGTTTGGCGAAACCTCAGAATTACGTGATAGCTACAGAGAACTTGAACCTCAGAGAAACATCGCCAAGAAGCATTCGGCAAACTTGAAACCAGAGGGACACTTTGGCGAAACATCCGAACTGCATGACAAGTATAAGGAAGTCGAACCGCAGCGTAATATTGCGAAAAGACACTCTGCAAATCTTAAACCAGAGGGCCATTTTGGTGAGACTTCAGAGCTCCATGACAAGTATAAGGAGCTCGAACCACAGAGAAATATTGCAAAGAGACATTCTGCAAATCTCAAACCAGAGGGTCACTTTGGCGAAACTTCAGAATTACAAGACAGCTACAGAGAATTTGAGCCCCAGAGAAACATTGCAAAGAAGCATTCAGCAAACCTGAGACCAGAGGGTCACTTTGGAGAGACCTCTGAATTGCATGACAAATACAAGGAACTGGAACCACAGAGGAATATTGCAAAGAAACATTCTGCAAATCTTAAACCAGAGGGCCATTTTGGTGAGACTTCAGAGCTGCACGATAAGTATAAAGAGCTTGAACCACAGAGAAATATTGCGAAAAGACATTCTGCAAATCTCAAACCAGAGGGTCATTTTGGCGAAACTTCAGAACTACAGGATAGCTACAGAGAATTTGAGCCTCAGAGAAACATTGCAAAGAAGCACTCGGCAAACCTGAGACCAGAGGGCCACTTTGGAGAGACCTCTGAATTGCATGACAAATACAAGGAACTGGAACCACAGAGGAATATTGCGAAAAGGCATTCTGCAAATCTCAAACCAGAAGGCGAATTCGGCGAGACTTCAGAATTACACGATAGTTACAGAGAAGTTGAGCCTCAAAGAAACATTGCAAAAAGACATTCCGCCAATCTTAAACCAGAGGGTCAATTTGGCGAAACATCTGAACTGCATGACAAGTATAGGGAAGTGGAACCTCAGAGAAATATTGCCAAAAGGCATTCTGCTAACCTGAAACCAGAGGGTCACTTTGGTGAGACTTCAGAACTACATGATAAGTTTAAAGAGCTTGAACCACAACGGAATATTGCAAAAAGGCATTC
>NC_091591.1:6471368-6491368 GCF_042767895.1 Penaeus vannamei | reverse complement strand
AACGACAACTTGAAGCAAGAAGGAGATTTCGGTGAAATCACTGAAACACATGACAAACATCGCCAGTTGGATGCTAAACGTACTTTGGCTCCAAGACAGGGAGCCAATCTAACAACTGAAGGGGACTTTTCCAAGGATACAGAATATTACAAAGAGTTTGTCCAGAGAGAAACACGTAGGAGAACTGGAAAGAAAAATAACGACAACTTGAAGCAAGAAGGAGATTTCGGTGAAATCACTGAAACACATGACAAACATCGCCAGTTGGATGCTAAACGTACTTTGGCTCCAAGACAGGGAGCCAATCTAACAACTGAAGGGGACTTTTCCAAGGATACAGAATATTACAATGAATTTGCTCAAAAAGGAGGTAGACGAAGAACAGGGAAGAAAACTAGTGACCATTTAAAACAGGAAGGAGATTTCGGTGAAATCACTGAAACACATGACAAACATCGCCAGTTGGATGCTAAACGTACTTTGGCTCCAAGACAGGGAGCCAATCTAACAACTGAAGGGGACTTTTCCAAGGATACAGAATATTACAAGGAGTTTGTCCAGAGAGAAACACGTAGGAGGACCGGAAAAAAAAATAACGACAACTTGAAGCAAGAAGGAGATTTCGGCGAAATCACTGAAACACATGACAAACATCGCCAGTTGGATGCTAAACGAACTTTGGCTCCAAGACAGGGAGCCAATCTAACAACTGAAGGGGACTTTTCCAAGGATACAGAATATTACAAAGAGTTTGTCCAGAGAGAAACACGTAGGAGAACTGGAAAGAAAAATAACGACAACTTGAAGCAAGAAGGAGATTTCGGTGAAATCACTGAAACACATGACAAACATCGCCAGTTGGATGCTAAACGTACTTTGGCTCCAAGACAGGGAGCCAATCTAACAACTGAAGGGGACTTTTCCAAGGATACAGAATATTACAATGAATTTGCTCAAAAAGGAGGTAGACGAAGAACAGGGAAGAAAACTAGTGACCATTTAAAACAGGAAGGAGATTTCGGTGAAATCACTGAAACACATGACAAACATCGCCAGTTGGATGCTAAACGTACTTTGGCTCCAAGACAGGGAGCCAATCTAACAACTGAAGGGGACTTTTCCAAGGATACAGAATATTACAATGAATTTGCTCAAAAAGGAGGTAGACGAAGAACAGGGAAGAAAACTAGTGACCATTTAAAACAGGAAGGAGATTTCAGTGAAATCACTGAAACACATGACAAACATCGCCAGTTAGATGCTAAACGTACTTTGGCTCCAAGGCAGGGAGCCAATCTCAAAACAGAAGGGGACCTGTCCAAGGATACAGAATATTACAATGAATTTGTCCAGAGAGAAACACGAAGAAGGACAGGAAAGAAAAATGACGACAACTTGAAACAAGAAGGAGATTTCGGCGAAATCACTGAAACTCATGACAAACATCGCCAGTTAGATGCTAACCGTACTTTGGCTCCAAGACAAGGAGCCAATCTTAAAACTGAAGGGGACCTGTCCAAGGATACAGAATATTACAAGGAATTTGCACAAAAACAAGGTAGACGAAGAACAGGGAAGAAAAACAGTGATCATCTGAAACAAGAAGGCCAGTTTGGTGAAATCTCAGAGACCCATGACAGGCATCGACAGTTCGACTCCAAATGTCCTGTGGATGTGTTAGTAGATGAAGGAAAACTCTCCAAGGAACTTGCCAAGAGAGGTTCAAGAAATAAGACCGTTAAAAATAACGATGAAATTGGTGGCACACAACCAAAACTTGGAACTGATGGTCATGTATGGTTAGCTGGAGCTGAACTTCCTATTCAAGGGAATTCAGCAAACGGGATTTCCGAATTGACTAGCATGAAAGTGTCTAATATGAAAGTTCCCACAGCTGTACGAGTTGCTTAGAAATTACAGCAACTTTTGACAGAATGAACGGAATCTGTTTATCCTCACGTTTCACATCAATCATTAGATCTCCACTCTGTACACCACCCACCCTAGAGCATCTTTGATTTGGCACTTTGCAAAAACGTGAATAAACTATCATAATTACATGAAATAGTGCACTGGAAGAAAAAAGCCAGTTTTCTAAAATCTGAATTTTGATTTGGCACAGCCCTAGTTATTAATGAAGAATTTGTTTTGGTAGGTTATCCGTGGAACCGGCGATAGTTGCCAGGGTACCCTATACATATAGGCCTACTCATGTTGTGTAACACATCTCGCTATATAATATATATATATATATATATATATATATATATATATATATATATATATATTTCTATCAATTAATCAGTCATTGTTTCTATTTGCGTGTCCATGTGTTTTCATATATACGTGCACATTTCGATCAAGTCTGGGTGTGGATATCGAAGATAAAATCTCAAATATTTTCTGGTAACACTTCCAGTGAGACAGTGTAAGCCAAGGAAAAATCATACTGCTGAAAATTCTAGTCCAGCTATTGTTTGTTTATTCGTAAACTTATAAATAGGAGTCCTACTGTAGTATTTATCGGACAAATAGCTGTAACAGTTATAAAGAAGAAAAAAGCTCAGGCAGATACCACCAAATTTATCTGTTTTGATGCTGTGCAAACATTTTCAGCAGGAAAAAAAAAAAAAAAATAAATAAAAATAAAAAAAAAAAATAAAAAATAAATAAATAAATAAATATATATATGTATATATATATATATATATATATATATATATATATATATATATATATATATATATATATATATATATATATATACACGTATGTTTAGTTAGATTTATGAACACACACACAAACACAATAGTCTATTCTTTCATGCAATCATTGAACTCATTTTCCCGTTTACATGATTGTAAAGTGACATTTTACCATAATTCATGTGATCACATTTATGAAACAACGTCATATTCGAATTAAAAACAAAAGATTTTTGAAAATGCACTTTAGAGCTGAAATTTTTTGGTATTCTATTTTTCATTGATAAAGTGCCCATATTCATGTGATTATACACTCAATTATGTTTTGTACTTATTTCTTATAGCAAAGGTTATTTCCTGTAGCTGATAACTGACCTTGCTCTATTTATGTCTTTATACGAGAACATATTAAACTTCGTAAATTAACATATTTTACTAATAAATAAGACTGATTGTATGAAAATACCGAAGTTAAGTTTTCACTAACCTATATTTATTCAGTCGGACTGATGAGTTCCTTGGGCATTTGTCATATTCAAAATTTTTTCATTACTTGTATGATTTATTGTAGATTTTCAATAACGTTAAGCCTTTTAAAAACATTTTGCCATTAAGGTTATACCTCTGTACAGATATAAACCAAATCGGAAAAAAATGCAAAGTGTATTCGCATATTTCCACGCTTCTTACTAATTATTTTTGCACATCTGTTGTTTTGTTTTATGAAGTAAAATTCAAGTACTCAAGGTATTTTTCTATCCCTGGTAGAAGACTTAAATATGGAACTTGAAACACATTATAGAGTTGTAAAAAAAAAATTCATAATGATAACAAATGTAATAATGGTAATAAGAGTAATCATGATAATGGTGATATCAGTAAAAATGATGATAGTAATAGTAATAATGATAATGATAATAGAATGGATAGTAGTAATAATGATAGGAATAGTGATAATGATAATAAAATAGATAATAGTAAAATTATTATTTTCTTTATCATTATTACTATTATTATTATTATCATTATCATTATTATTATCATCAATATTTTACTGATAAGAAACATAATGATGCTGATGATAATAACAGAAGAACAAGAACAATGAACATTATACAAGATAATAAAAATGATAATGATGATAATAACAGCGCTTAAAACAGCTGAGAAAAACTATACTAAACATGATAATTATAACAATAAAAATATCAGTGATAATGAGGATAATGATAACAATGATATAATGATAATAATAATAATGATGATGATTATAATGATAATAATAATATTAGCGATGCTAATACCAGTGATGATATGATAAGGCATCTTTTCCAGCGGTTACGGGAAACGCGACACCTCTTGCGCGACAGGAATCGAGCAGACGGTTAACTTTAATCGAGTTGCCAGATGCATTCCTCCTACTTTGGATATTTCATGCATATTCGTACTTATATTGGATATCTATAACACCGCACTACCCACCATAAGATATCAAAAGCCATCTTGGATATCATATTCCAAAATACTGTGTACCTGTCGGAAAAATAACCAGTACAGTAAAATAGCAAGCTGTCAACCGCGATCATTCCCATTACGTCACAGAAATGGGCGGAGCTTTGAGGTCTGTCTCGCCTCCGATCACGAGACAGTTTTTGGTGTCGCGTTGCGTCTCGCGACACCCTAATTGCCACCGGAAAAGATGCCTATAATAATCGTAATAATGATACTATTTCAGCTGGTATGTTCCGGCAGGATAGAGCCCGGTCAAACCTGACACGTTTTCAGTACCTATAGGGGGGTTCGCCCCTTTAAACCCCCTTCATGGGGGTGGCTACCGCCCCCTCCCACCCCCGCCTGGTCTGCAAAAACTTCACCTCGTATGTTCCGGCAGGAGAGAGCCCAGACCCAGGAACAGCCTGGCCTAGTGACCCGGGCCAGGCTGCGGGTCACTGGGATCGTCGTGGTATTCCAGGTCGTTGTTGACGGGAATAGCGATCGCTTACAGGAAAGTTACACTGCTTTCTTCGTTTTGTTTTTTGAATCCTTGTCCATGCACCACAAACCCACTGATGTCTGTCATATCTGTAATGACACGATGTCCTGCAGTGTGGGCATTGTACTTCAACTGGAAGTACACCGTGATCTCGTAGCTTGCTTCGTTATTTTGATATTTCGCGTTGAAATCGAAATAATTGTTCTCACAACCTACACACTGTCTAGCCATGATGGAACTGATTTGAATTTCAAAAGGCTTCTCCTAGGCCCAGCTTCTATTGTCACGTGATGATCTATTCCATATCTGATTGGTTCTATTAAGTGTCTATGTTCACGTCACGTTCACACACGAATCTAATTGGCTCATTTGATTTCCCTCGCATACGTCATCCGCTACAAATCGTCCGATTTCCCGTCGCTATTAACGACTTTTCGTCATTTTGTCTCGGTGCTGGAGGCGTAAGGTTTCTATGGCTCCTTGGAAATCGTGGATTTCATACCCTCTATAACACCATTATTATCAATTTGCGCAGAAAAGGGTGTGTTCTACTACATGGTAAACTCAGATTCTTTAAATTAGGTGGGGTTGCATTTCCAATAATACCAAATATGATTATCATTATTGTTATTATTATTACTATTATCATTATGATTATTATTATTATCACAAGATATTTTCCTTACGAGTGTGCAGCTTTTCCCGTACACAGTGCGTCGCCAAGTTGATCTTGAACGCATTATCGAGGCCTACAGAGGGTAACAAGATTAACTCGTAGTTACAGCAGACTTTGGAGCTCAGCACCCCATGGCATATTCCATGGTGCAAGTATACCAACACGAAAACGGTTGAAACTCTGCATTCTATAGTGATGCTGCTTGAAGTGAGCCCAATGATGACCTTGAGAGAGCCAAAAGAGGAGGTCACTGACATTTTTACTACAAAACCACATTTCTGTGTGGTTACGCTTTCGTGTTATTTTCGGAAGCGAGCTGATAACAATGAAGATGTCCCGTGACGCCCCCAAAACAAGTCATTCTCAGGGAGTGAAGGAGGCGCGACACAAGAACTACTTGGATACTGGCAATGGGTCTGTGGCAGCAACTACCCCAGCTCCCACCTCCCTCCATTTTCCTTTGTTTCCTTTTGAGTAATATTATGTTTAATCTAGGTATTGAAGACATTATATGGTTATTATGTTCGTACGAGAATTCATTGTTTTGTTAGTATTTGATGTGGGTATACTGAAAAATTGAATATTCGTGGATGCTATTGATTCCAAAGATTGTTGATTGTTTCGAATGATGATGGTTTCAGTCGCATTATTGAAAGCTTGGAAGCAGCCACATCTATATGGTTGTTGAAAAGTTTCTTAAGCTCTCGATTCATAGTAATTGATTGCTGCATGGATTCAGAAAATAAATAAAATCAAAAAAGATCTATTGTTCAATTGTTTAATGGCAAAAGAAAAAGGTTTATTAATAATAATAATGATAATGGTAATAATCGCACTGTGTGTATGGGTGCTGATTCTTTAATATCTAATGTGAATTATATGCCCATTTTACACCAAAATGCTTTCACTCTAAGTGTACATTTACACCGAATATAGTTCCAAGTGTAAGATACTTCAATTAATAGGGAAAATATGATTAACTGTATAATTCTATGAATCAGAGACTTCGGGTTAGAATCTTCAGATATTCACTAAAGGTAACATTTATTTCATTCCTTGGGTTACGGATCCGCCGGACTTGCCTTTCCCAATTTTCGAAAATAAAAATAGCTGAGAAATCGACTTTACTTTTTCCGCTACGATTTGATTCCGATGTGAACAAAATAAGGACTTGTAAAATCAACTTTTTTTATTCATTATTTTACCGCCAATGTTCAACATAGCCAGTCATCCTGAAAATGAATCAACGCAGATGTAACATAAAATTATAACCGTCCCATTCGCTTTCCGGTAATGTATACACGAATCGAAGTACATCTGAAGGTGCTGGATCCTATAGATTTAACTTATAGAAACCTCCGCAATCAATGGTATTTGCCGTTTGTCTGAGGCACAATATGTCACTGGTTCTGCTAAAATCATCCCTGTCTGTGGGCACAAGATCAATACTGATTCAAGGCGTGTAGTTTTTTTGTCATTTTTATTATTATGTTATTTTTTTACCGCATGTCACATGTTTCAAGAAATTAATAAACTGTTAAACAAAGAAAGGGGGGAAAACGCCCAATCAGTTATATCTTTATTTTTTTACCGCCTCTCAGAGGTTTTCAGAAATTTAATCCGTAAACCAAGGGATAGGTCGGTGGTTCTTAACTTTTTTTTTTTTTTTTTTTACGAATCCCTTTAAGAATCTGAATTAAAGCAATGGACACCATTCCCCAGAATTATTCACATATACAACTTTGCATATAATATATATAATATACTTTATTGAGGTTTGATTGCCTCATGCATAAATGATACACTGACTATTATTCAACTTCAAAGTAAACAATCTAATTCATGGTCCATGTTAAAGATAAAAGGCATAATCAGAGAAATAGTCTTACTGATAATGATGACGAAAATATAAATAATTATAGCAATAATGTAACTAAAGTAATAATTACTATAACAGTAATAATAATTTAAATTCCAATTGTGATATTAATGGTAATGATGATTATTAAAGGAATGAAAAAGTAAAAATAATGATAATAATAGTGATACTAGAGGTACATACATACATGTACATATAATGATAGCAAAAACAATAATGATAGAAATGATAGTGATAATGATACTACAACCAACAAAAGTGATGATTATAATGATGCCGAGGATAACAGCCCAAATAACAAATATGATGATAATAAGAGTAGTAATAACTATGGTGAAAGTTAAATAACTATGATGTGATAATAATGATAGTAATACTGATAATGATGATGATAATAATGATAATGATGATAGTAATAATAATATTGATAATACTGATAACAATTCTGATGATAATGATAATCATAATGATAGTTATATTAATAACAATACTAATAAGACTAGCAATGATAATGAAAAAGATAATGATAATAATAGCGATTATAATGATAGTAATGATAGATTTCAGTGAAAATAATAATGATTATGATGATAATGATAATAACAATATGATTATAGTGATACTAATTATGATTATGATGATAAAAGTAGTAATAGTGATAACGGTGATGATGGTAATGATAACAGTAAGAGAAATAATAATATTGAGAATGATGATGATAGTAATAACGATGATAATGAGGAGGATAATGATAATAATAACAATACTGAGGATAATAATTATAATGATGGTAATGGAGAGAAGGCGGATAATGATAATGATCACAGTAATGAGGGTAATGATAATAATGATATTGATGATGGTGATGACAATGACATATATGTATGTGTGTGTGTTTGTGTGTATGTATGTATATATATATGTATATATATATATATACACACATCATATATTACACACACATGCACGCAAATGATATGACACACACACACACACACACACACACACACACACACACACACATACACACAGACACATACACACACACACACACATATATATATATATATATATATGTATGTATATATATGTATATATAACCACACATACATCTATGTGCGTATTCATACATATATACACTCACATGTACACACTCATATACATAGAAGTAGGAAAATGGTAGTCTAGAGCGGAGTGGGGCGGGACCCATCTTCCGCCCCCCCCCCCTACTCCTCAAATAAATAGTGTGATCCGCTCAGAAAAGCTCAGGGTACCCGGACCGGTAACACGTTCCTACTGGTGCTCCTGTACGCTATGACCCGCCTTGCATTTTAGGGAGGTAGCCCTTGTGGTCTAAAAACTCCTTCCTAGGTGTAAGGTCGCCGTCACCGTCCCGGCTCATGACACCTGTTCAGTGCCGGCATAGCTAGGAAATAGAATTAAATAGCCATCCTAAATAAGTTGGCTTAAAGATAGAGTTGTACAGAAACGGCGAGCTTACACGGAAGGCTAATTAGGCTAATTGCCAAACTGCCCGCAAACAACCGAGGCAGCACTGCCCTCTCTGGGCGAGAGAAGCTCAGCCAAACAACCATAAGGCAACATGAACTGCCATTACAACTCTTTCAACTGATTCACAGTGCCAAGAATCAGAATAAAAGATTTAAAAAACCTGCTAATCCAAATAGGAGAGCAGAACTATGGCAATGCATAGGTCACTCAAAAATAACTATTTCTAAAGTAGATGATCACAAACATGCCTACTTTGTGATTGCTAACGACCAAACAATCGAGATGATGTCTAAGGAATGCAAAGCCACCTTCCTGAAGCATCACTTCGAGATTCAAGACCCACCTGAATATGATGCCATGAGAACGATAGTCATACGGAACGTCGACAAGCAAATCACTGAGTTCAGCGAAGAAGAAATTAAAGAGAATATAGAAAATGAAAATGCTTGGGCTAAGATAGAGCAGGTTATTAAAATACCTAATGCACCCTCTATCTTAAAAATAAGATTTGAATCCACCCAAATGGCAAAACGAGCATTAGAAAACGGAATATTAATATTATTCCAATCTATGCCTCCTAGATTCGTAGAAAAGGACATATTTATCAACCTTGTTCCTTGCTACAGATGTTACACATACGATCACCTCGTCAAAGATTGCAAGGAGACGGACGCTTACAAAGCTTGTTCCGAATGTGCCTCTAATGATCACACGTACAAGGATTGCAGGGAAAACACGAAGAAATGTCTAAACTGCAACGGTAACCACCGAACACTTGCCGCTAAATGCCCAACACGAAAAACAATTATCAAAGAAAGAACGAAAGAGCAAAGGCAAGCTGAGAGAAAAAAGATCACCGCTGACACATCCCGCCAAACAACCTACGCGGGGGCAACAGCAGCAACTACCAATTATAATGGAGCAAGGAACAATGTAACTACCACCTTCAACGCGGAAACGATGCTGAGTTCTCTCCCACCGAACGCAGCTGCCTGCATAATGAGTGCGATATTATTTGCATATACTCAGGAAGCCAGAGAACAAGGCAGTTTCCAGAAAACAATAGATAAAATGTACGCCCTAAACAATCTCCCCAAGGTCAGATTCCCTGACCAAGTACATGCAACTGAAACACTTGGAGTATTAACAAATACGAACAACAATGTACCGACAAATGACGAATGGCGACGAAACAGAGATGGAACAAGAAGAAGGAAACAACAAGAGAAATCGAGAAACTACTCCAACCCAAGAAACGGTATCAAAAACGAAAAAGTTAGCAACAAATAATGCACAACGAGAGGAAATCAACGAAGAGGAATATCGTTTACCGCCACCAATCGACCAGCATCCACATCATCAAAATCAAGAGGACTTTCAAGAGAGACGAGATGTTACAAAGGCTAAAGAGTTCAGATTACATCGACTGCCAGAAATAAGACTTCGGGCGAGAGAGGAAAGCATCGGATACATCCCTAGACGATCTACACACAATGATCTAGTAAAATTAATGCAGTCAAATATCATTAAATACACATACCTCCACCACGATATCTTTGATGACCAACTTCATCAAGGAGGATAACATACTAAACAGGACTATTGATCTCACTGCATACAGAATACAATACGTCAGTAATCAAGCCTTCGACAGAATTGTTAATGGAACGAGAGCAGAGCAGCAGACTGCCAGAAAATCCTCTACAGATCCTGACATTATATAATCTTACACTATGACCATAAATAGATACAAAATAATTCAACACAATGTCCTAAACTGGCGTACAAGAAAACATGAACTGTCAAACATGTATTTGACAGAAGACCCAGACGCAATATTAATTAATGCCCACTGTCTACAGAATGATGAAACTATTAAGCTATGATGAAACTATTAAACTATTAGGGTACAATGTTTACCACAGAAACATTTTTAATGAAGGCGACGCCGGACTTGCTATTGCTGTGAAAAGAAACATAAAACACAGAGTCATCGATGATTTTACAGAAGATTTTCTCGCAGTAGAACTATATACAGACCGAGGAAGCTTTGTTCTCGGGACGGCGTACATGCCACCTAGACGACCCCAGTTCCCATACCCGGACATCATGAAAATCATGAGAAGGAACATTCCGGCTTACATAATAGCCGACCTAAATGCCCGACATCGCTCACTCGGACAAAGTAATAATAATCTAATGGGCAGCGAGTTGATTAACCTGATCCACCGCAACACAATCACCCACCTTGGACCAGACTTGGACACTTTCGTAAGTGCGTGAGGGAAAGGAAGACCTGACATCATATTGGGAAATAGAAATATACACATGAATTATGCCATACAAGAAGGTCCACTAACAACATCGGATCACATTCCTATTATCTTCACCCTGGCGACGTCACCCATCATGATCCCGCAAGCAAAAATGTTTGACTACAAAAGGGCTGACTGGGAACAATTCAAAAGAAAAATAGAACATATGGAGCAACCTACAGGAGAAGAGCTCACAGCTAATAAAGAATATGTAGACAGTAAAATCGATAGCTGGTATGCAACGATTGAAAATGCAATGAATAAAGCAATACCCAAGAAAAAATACATAACTCTGCCTCACCCCTTGATACACGCGGAGTATCATCACATATAAAACGAAGACTTGCAACGGCCAAGTTCCAGTACACGAAACTCAAACGTTTTGCGAAAATGAGTTCAAAGATACAACTCCACTTCTACAAAACCCTTATTAGACCAATCATGGAGTACCCGGCCATTCCCCTGTGCATCTCATCGAAAACTAACATAACCAAGATGCAACAATTCCAAAACAGAGTCCTTCGGACAGCAACAAGGAGGAACGAGGAAGATAATCTGCTATCAATAGCAGAATTGCACAACAAATACAAAGTGGAGGCAATAATCACCAGACTCTACAACTTGGCAAGAAAAGTCTGGGACAAATTGGAAGCCATAGACGGAGAACTGACGGCACG
This sequence comes from Penaeus vannamei, assembly GCF_042767895.1. Taxonomy (NCBI): domain Eukaryota; kingdom Metazoa; phylum Arthropoda; class Malacostraca; order Decapoda; family Penaeidae; genus Penaeus; species Penaeus vannamei. The sequence continues at coordinate 6,479,611 of NC_091591.1, read as the reverse complement.
ATCACTCGAAGAGAACAACTTCCCTCTTGAGAACGACCACTCGTGGTGGAGACGAATATCGCTCTGCATCGAGAGCGGAGAGCCGATGCCGGACTACGCAACAATCGTCTAAGAAAAGCAGCATCTCTGAATACGTACACCAGTTCAACTAATCTGTACATAACCTTTGATTTGTAAATAACTTTGTAAATAAAGTTCAAATAAGCAGCAAGTAGGTCTGCCCTACTACTTCTACATCTCTCTTTGCTTCAATTTCTGACCTTCCCTTCCTAAGCTTCAGCTAGCTTATTCAACTGTCTCCATTCTTTCCTATCCTGCTGAAAAAAAAGTGTGATCCGTTTAGTGTTGAGGCTCAAATTACCCAGCGTTCCTTGGGACTTACGACGGCTTTCCGGTCAACGCTCTTTCGGTGGACTGAAATTAAATACCATTTGAGGGCGACCTTCAAGTCATGTAAAGTTCCCCCAGATAAGTTGCAACAGTTGAAAACTCCTTGCAACTGAGAGGGCAGCTGCAACTGAGTCTAGTTTTCATAATGGAATAACCAGTGTCAAATATTATTTAAATAAAAATGTCTGACATGTTAGTACAGAAATTAAAGAGTTATCTCTTTAAAATTCCAGGAGCTTCCGGAAGCTCCGCCAATGGCGTATAGCCCCCAGGGCCCCGGCTATTTTGGGGAGAACCTTCTTTGCCCCTTCCCCCCACTTCAAAGTACCTTCCTACACCTATGATATATATACGTGTGTGTGTGTGCATGTGTGTGTGTGCGTGTGCGTGTGCGTGTGCGTGTGCGTGTGCGTGTGCGTGTGCGTGTGCGTGCGTGTGTGTGTGTGTGTGTGTGTGTGTGTGTGTGTGTGTGTGTGTGTGTGTGTGTGTGTGTGTGTGTGTGTGTGTGTGTGTGTGTGTGTGTGTGTGTGTGTGTGTGTGTGTGTGTGTTTGTGTGTGCGCGCGAGCGTGTGTATATATACATATATACAACAATTAGAACTTTATTCTTGGCCCTAAAATTTAGTATTTTAATTAAGAAAATTGTCAACACGAGTATTTTTATATGATTATGATAGATATTTAAATAGATAATAAAAGTAAAAATGAAATAGTTCCTCTTTCAAATTCAAAGAAAACCAATATCTCGTCTGCTCTTGTAAACACTATAGATGAGGAAATGTGTGTATACAAGAGGATCGAAATACAACTGAGGAAATAGGGTTCTTCAAAGTCGAAGATGAAACCATTGCAATTTTATTCATTTTACGCAATTATTACTTATTACATTTTAAAGAAGTGTCATTTTCTTATATCAGTTGATAAATACACTGTGTTATAGGAGTGTATACGAAGGTATCTGTAACCAATAAAATACGAAACATAAGATGATCGGATTCTACATTGTATAAATCAACGGTTCTCTCATTTATAGTTCCTCGTCTCCCTCATGATTCCCGTAGTGGAAGCCGCTTCAAAAATGTCACTTAAATGTCGATTATTCTCTGAATTTGCACGTCAGCAGCTCTTTCGAAGTTCACCAGCATGTGGATTACACATTTCCGCGACGTATTATGCTGAGTCTAAAGCAGTAGCAGGTAAGAAAAGGGCATATAGGATAGAAAGATTTTTTGTGTTATGATTTTTATTATAGTTTTCATTAATGTTATTTATTATTTTGTTTGAAAACGGTAATTGTTATTCATAATGCATAAAAGGCTATTTAGTAGTGAAAAGTAGAGTATAAGTAATAGAACTATTATCCACTCTATATCGTTTTATTCTGAAAGATACATTGACTAATTAATATTTTCTCATTTTAATATCTTGGTAGTTTATGAATGAGACCAAAAAGGAAATTAAATGGATTTATGACTACTTAGACCACGTATACATATTAGAACACTTTTTGCATGGAAAATTATATAATGGAACTGGAGGACTCTGGGTTTGTTTTCACCCCATGGAAATAGTTGCTATACATTGCTAAACTGCATATGTCATGCCGAATCGTCCTATATATACTAATACCATACCCATACCATGATTGTAATGTATTTGATCATTGCATACTTGCTACAATAAAAAGAGTCATAGCTTCAAAACCCTTTTAATGTCCCACTCTGATTTTTTTACCCTGAATAGTTTGATGATTAAACAACTGATTGGCACAAGAATCAGGCAGGGGGGGAAGGAACTAATTCTCAGGGCCAAACAGAAGACAATGTTTGTTTTTCAAGTACATTTCATAACATAAGGCATCTTTTCTAGGGGTTACGGGAATCGCGACACCTTTCACGCGACAGGAATCGAGCAGGCGGTAAACATTTATGAGTTGCCAGATGCATTTCTCCTACTTCCGATGTGTCATGCATATTTGTACTTATATTGGATATCTATAACACCACATTACCCTCCATAAGCTATCAAAAGCCATCTTGGATATCATATTCCAAAATACTGTTTACCTGTCAGAAAAATAACTAGTACAGTTAAATAGCAAACCGTCAACCGCGGCCATTCCCATTACGTCACAGAAATGGGCAGAGCTTAGAGGCCTGTCTCGCCTCCGATCACGAGACAGCTTTTGGTGTCACGTCGTGTCACGAGACACCCTAAAGGCATCCGGAAAAGATGCCTATACTCTCCCTAGCACTGGTCCAAATGCATTTTTGGACATATCTCAGAGAACTTCAAAATGAGCCCTCACTGGCCTTCCTGGGGTTATTATAAAAGAAAATACTACAATTTTTCCTTTTGGGGAGCTGTGCAAAATCCTGAAATACTTTAATTTTTAAAATTCTGTATTTTTGTCCCCGAAAGCTTGATTAACTTGAAGTTTGAAATTTAGGTCTTCCACATCAAAGTGAATATATGTGCCGGATTTGAACAAAATCTGTGAAATAGAGGGTTTATCAGTGGTGGATTTCACATAGAATTACTTATTATTTGCTTATGAAAAGTAGAATTTACATTTATATATTCATATTATATGTATTTTATGGTTGAATTATTAGTGAAAATATTATATTTTGTAATGCACTATAAAATCCACTATGTTTTACAGAAGACATAGATTGCTGATCAAAGCATGATATTTTTTGCCCTTTGGTCTCCATACATTGCACTCGATAACTATATCCCATAATACTGTGTAAGGACAAACAATGATTTATTTAATTTTGTTCTTGCAAATTTACAGAAGATGAGGAATTCCGAACCCTGGAGCTGGGAGGGAGAAAAATTCAACGTCGGGCTCAGAGGATACAGCGGGAGATGCCTACACTTCCCCCAAGGTGAGCCATGGGGTTTCTCATTCTTCTGTGTGTATAAATAATGTATAAGATTCTTTTCTTGCATCACAGTTTAATCTTGCTTGAGATCGCAAAATTTTGGTCACCTCTTCAACTGAAAGCTTATTACAGTTATATTAAAAATTGTTTTAAGTTTTGCTGTCAAATTGGTATAAGGGTATAGTTATGGAAGAAAATGTACTCTGCGTTGTCTTACATATTGAATACCTAAATACTTGTTGTCATTTATATTTTGTCACATCTCTTTTTAAGTGATGTAAGCAAGAAAGACTCAGAAAAGGTTCTAGCAGTTTATAAATAGAAAGGTACATAGATAGATAGCTGTGTGTGTGTGTGTGTGTGTGTGTGTGTGTGTGTGTGTGTGTGTGTGTGTGTGTGTGTGTGTGTGTGTGTGTCTCTTAGTTCTCCTGTATATCTTAATACCTGTTTATTCAGCAGAAGGAGAATGTTAAAGCCTCCTGTCTTTGCACATACAACAAATGCCTTTTAACATACTGAAAGACCCCAAACTTTCCTCCAGGTACAAACGTCAGGCAACTGATCAGGACTGGGGCAATGTTTGGCCAGCACCTCGCTCCTTCCATCCTGCCACTGTACCCCTGGCTGTACGTCAGGGCTACCCGGCGAAGGGCCAAGCTCCTCCCGACAAGTGGGGCAATGCTGAGCTCATGAAGATCCCCAACTTCCTCCACCTCACGCCCCCAGTTATTGAGAGGCAGTGTGAGGCTCTCAAGAGTGAGTGTTGTTTGGTTCTTGGCAATCAGTTGTGTGAATTTTTTTCTTTCTTTCTTTTTAGGTATCTGATTATTTATTTTCTGTTTTTTGTCTTTGTTTTTTGTTTGTTTGATTGTTTGTTTTTACCCCTGTCTTTCTCCTCTTTTTGCGGGAAAATGTGTTTTTGAAATCAAGATAGAATATGGAAATAACAGGATGTCTTGATTTATATATTTACTTGGCCCTTTATTTGCAAATTATGTGTAATTCCCATACATTTCTTTCTTTGCATCTAGTTCTCCACAAATTTGTTAAACATGATATGGAAAGGCAAATCTCCTATCAGTTGTTGTTAAATATTCAATAGCAATGATGTCATGGAAATTTTCTCATCTTATTGTTAAAAGGTGAAAGATGATGACTCCTCTCACATAGTAAAACTTTGACATATTTTTTTATAGAGATGAAGAGGGAGAAAAATAATGTTTTAGGAAAGATATATAAGGCCTAAGACAATAGATTTTTAGTGTGATAAGAGTGTAACTGTTTTATTGTTGTATGTGAGGCCTTATATGTCAGTGTTGATGTTTTTAGTTTTTTTGTTGCTGTTGTTGTTATTGTTGTTATCACAAATATCAAAGAATTATCATCACCACCATCTGAAGCATCAGAATTATCATTGCCATTATTGATATTATTTAGTTAAATATCTCTTCTGGTTTATTATTCCTTCTCTTTCTCTCTATCCTTTCTTCTGGACTGTTGGGGGGAAAAAATCAATATTATTTTTATTCCAGAATTCTGCACTCCCTGGCCAGCTGGCCTAGAAAACACTGAGAAGCAGGAGAAGCACTTCCCTGTGACAATGACCAAGAGCTCATATCTGCACTCGTCCCCCAGCATACGCGACCCCAAGTCCAGAATCGTAACCCTGAAGGTGAGCAGATTGTTGATGGTGATTCATGAATTGGAGTTAAATTGTGAAGCATTTATACTTTTTCAGAGTATGAGAGAATTTCGTTTGGTATGGATTTATGTCTATTGATTGTAATTATGATATTTTGATATAGAAATGAATTATGATGATTTAGAAATATATATATTAGACTAATCCATACATGAATTTTGATCACAATATTTAGGTCAGGACTCTAAAGTCTCAGTCTTTTCAACTTAGCAAGATCCTAAAATGCAGTTATTTAATTCATCTTATAGTACAAAGTCTAGAATTGTAGAAACCCTAATATGGCACAAAAGCATCCCCAGGATGTTTATCTGTGGAGCTTAACATCCTCATAATATTATAATCCTAAATATTATGTTCACAATACATAATCAAAGAAAAGACAGACATTACCAAAACAACAAAAATGAACATCACGGTACTCTCTCACACACACAACCATCCCTTCCAGGTTCATCTCCGAAGTCTTAACCTTGACACACATGCACGGGACAAGCTGCTGCGACTGGTGGGTGACCGTTATGACCCAGCAACTGACTGCTTAACTCTGGTGGCTGACAGGTGCCCACTCTCCCAGCAGAACAGAGATTACTGTCATTACTTGCTGACAGTCCTGTACAATGAAGCTTTGGTAAGGGAACTGCATCTCTTTGGTCATAGTTGAGGAAACATGTGCGTATATGTCTGTATGGATGGAATTGTCTATAAAGAAGTTTGTCTCTCATTAACTATATCGAGGGGAGGGGATGCAGGATTTTTGATAGTGAGGATTGTGAATTCAGTTTCTTTAATGTTTTATAAGTCATTTTTTGTAAGACATTTATTTTACACCATGCATAGAATCAATTAAAAATTCATATGCAATATTGTAGGAGTTTGGACATGGTGACAGCCAGGCTAAGTAGCATAAAAATGAAGATGCACATGCACATGCTCACACCCACACACACACACACACACACTCACACACATACACAGCCATACCAATACCCCATACCCCTACCTATAATCATACCCACACATACACACTCATGCCCACCCACACACACTTATGCCCATCCACACACCCATATCCACACCCAACCACACACATGCACCCATACCCATTCACACAAACCCATACCCACACCCGCCCACACACATGCACCCATACCCACTCTCACACACCCATACCCACCTACCCATACCCTCACAGACATACACAAACCCACATGCCCATACCTATAGCCCAACACCAAACCATACCCCCACACGTAACCATACCCCCACACGTAACCATACCCCCACATGTAACCATACCCCCACACACCCATACTTATACCTCCACAACACACTTACTCTCATACCCATACATACACACACACATGCAAACCTCTTAGAAACCAATCCTATCCCATGTCAACCATAGAAACTCCACAATCCTCAAACCTTTCCTCGGTGCCAGATTCTGTACGAATTCCTGTCTCTAATGTACATACACATATTCACACTTGTAGAAAAGAAAGAAAATAATAGAGGTTTTCAACAAATTTGAAGAGAAAGGAGGGGGATTAAAAGGGTATTAACCTTCAGAATTCATAAAAATAAATGGAAATCTCTTTGGGACCAACAACACTTCAAAACCAGTAGCTTGTCATTTAAAGTGGGAGATCACCCACGATATGAAGGGTCAATCTGACATCAGGAGAGATTTTGTTTTAGTGCAATAATGCCACAGAGGCATCACTGCATTCAAGGGATTGAAATAGCATGTTTTCCCTCACAGAAAACAGAGCCTTGGGAACATGAGAAGGAAGTGACTGACAACGAGCGCTACGTGTGGCAAGGCAGTCCCTCAGAGGCAGCACTCAAGGTCATTGCAGCAGCCAAGGGAGAGCCAGTGCCAGAAGCGGATGTTGACAAGTACAGAGACGCTGTAGCAGAGTTGCACAATGAGGGTGGGTGATATTTCCTTCTCTGCTTTTGCTTTTGTTTTGGCTTTTTTTTCTATTCTCTTGTTCCTTTTTTATTTTTTATTCAGCTTTATTTTGTGCATTTACTTTACCAGAGAAATACTCTCATATCAAAAATAGGAATATCTATATGTATTCATTGGTTTGTATTAATATTTTGGTCACATTGTTCTCATTCATCCTTATTGCATTACTGAAAATAGCAGCTCTTTTCTATATACAATTCACTGTAAGAAACATCAGAATTTATTAGACATTCTTCTTTTAGATTTAGTAATTTTTATATTTGAATATTCATTCTTGATTTCAACTGCAGTTGGTTTCAAATGATTGAACATTTCTCCAAAAGTAATTGAAATATTTTATTCTTTTCCAGGGGAGGACGAAACAACATTAGCCAAGTATCGAGAAGCAGTTATGAAGATTGCTGGCATAGCATAAAGACATATGACACCCTCATAATTAGTCATTAAATGCAATTCATTCATAGAAATCAGAAGTTGTTACTGAAACAGTGTAAAACTTGTACAGTAAAAGTGTATATTTTGTTATTTGTAAATAGATCTCTCTTTTGTTCTTCCTTTTCCCCCTTACAGTTATAAGGGTTGGTTTGTTGAACTTTTATAATAAAATACAAGAAATAAATCAGTTTTATAGTATCATTATGAATATGAACATTCATGTCTTGGATTATGATACCTAAATAAAGATAGTTACATTATAGCATTATATGTTAAACATTAGATTTTGCTAATTATCAGTTGCATATTTAAAACTCAATCTGCTGTATCTTGCAGGTATTATATATATTTTTGAACCTTTTTAAATTGTTTTATAAAGAGGCATAAAATATCATAGAAAAACATATAAATCTTATGCACTTCAAGACCATTTGCATTTCACATTTCCACTAAGTAACTTCAGTGTGAAAATACGAGTCATTATGGTAAGAGAAACTACCCTAAAGGAGAAAAAAATATCCAGATTCCTTGACAAGTCTGTTCCAAGTCATGTTTTTCTTGCGGAAATGCAAATTATGGTCACAGTCAACGAGTAATATGGTATATATTTCACATATGGCATAAATATGACAAATATTCAGATTGAGTACAGTGGCATATCATTACACATGTACAACAGCCTGGGTACGTTAACTTTGGAACTATGAGGTATTTGTCCCCTTTTATATAGATTTTTCATTATATAACAAAGCCTCTATAATATACTAGTGATTCCGGTTATTTTTGGTCCAACTTTATTTTTGTGGGCAATGAATCTGAATAGGAAATCCACATATAAAAAGATAAGTTG
>NC_091591.1:6461368-6466368 GCF_042767895.1 Penaeus vannamei | reverse complement strand
ATGGTTTATACTCTATTCTTGGCTTGGGGCGAGAACAGACTGCATAAGAGAGTTAGTGTATTATCTTAATATAGGGAAGTTAACACATTCGCAATGAGTGTCAAGCTGACAGCTGAGGTTTTGGCCAGGCAGCAAATATCAATGTGTTGATGGTTTGTGGTTGATACTACATATGTCAATGTGCATTAGACTGTATGGGAGTCATGTACTGAACATCTGCATGTAGCGCTATTCCTTTTCAAGACTGAAGGAAACCTCCTATCTTTTCATATTTTTGTGCATAACAACAGCAGTAAAGTAGGGGCACAGCAAACAATAGCTGAAATGACTAAACTTGAAGTGTGTAAACTAATAAATGGTAACTTGATGACACTGAACCCATCATTCAGCCAACACAAAGGTTTAGATGCTCCACCTTTGACGAGTTAATAAGTCTGATTTTTTCCCAATACTCTCACAATATACATAGTGCTTTATATCAGTGGTTCTTTTTTTTTACCTCCACAAACCTCTAAAAAATGTGTCTATCAAAATATAAAAGGAACTCCCTAAGCCTAGGATACAACTGAGATAACTGAGTTTACTAAACCCCATTCATGGATTATCTAGTAGGTCTTTGGAGCCTATGGATCCCCATTTGGGACCTATTTAAAATACTAATAAATCGGAAAACTCTCGAGTGACAGAAGTTGTTGAGTTTCATACTGGAAGAAATTCTACATCTGCTAGCATGAAGTGACCAAACAATAAAGATGCCCTTCCCTGGACTGGCAGAGCCATATCATCACTATCTTCACAAACCTCACATTACTTTCCTTCCTCCCTTCTCATCTTTTCCATCTCTCTCCTTCTTCCTGTCCCTCCCTTTCTATCCTCTTTCAATCTTATGTCCTTGTGCTTTTTTTCATCAGCCTAATCACACAATCACAATAATCTAAAGGTTACCACAATTTACCTTTCACAATCTCTTTCTGTTTCTCTCCTTCTCACACTTGCTTACATGTACAATTACCTGTATAATCAGTTGATCCTGCCTTAAATCATCTCCATGCTTGAAAATAGCCACATATTCTTTCCCTTCAACATCCACGAAGGTTAGGCGTGATGGTTCGAGGGCCGACTTAAATAACGTTGCTTTCTCTGGCACTATGCCTGTTACGATGACCTGTGAATGGGGTTACATGAGAAGGCGGGCAGGGATATGAGAACAGAGAGGAAGAACGGAGGAGTGGGATTGGTGGGGGATAGTGTGTGTAGAGGGAGGGAGAAGAGAGGCAAGAATGGGGGAGAGGGGGGGAGAGTGGCAGAAGAGAGGAGAGAATTGGGGAGACAGAGGATGGGTGAAGGATGGGAATTGGTAAGGGAATAGAGGGGGGAAATCAATATTTTTCAATAAGTAGATTACAAAATAGATTTCTTTTTCAATAAGAAAAATTCTGGAAAATGAATGCATTTTCTGTACAAGCATACATATGAGCAAATATATAATCATATACAATCACATAGACACACACATCCATCTGTCTGTCTGTCTGTCTCTGTTTATCTCTCTCTCTTACCTCAGGGTCCAAGGGCAGTCTCAGGGGGTTGAAAGCTGAAAAATTCACTTTAAAAGCCGCAGGATCAGCTAACAGGGATTGGAGTTTTTCAATTCTCCGAACTCTGTTACTCTCTTTGGCTACAACCTGAAAAATTGAAATAATGATAATAATAATTAAGATACTGTAATAAAAGAGATTGAACATAATGATGAGGAGGTTGATGATGTTGATGATTATTGATGATGATGATTACTGATGATGATATTGATAGTGATGATGATGATGGTTATGATGATATTGATAGTGATGATGATGATGGTGATATTGATGATGATTGATAATGACCTGATGATGATTGTGTTCATTATCATTAATATCAGTCATTATCATTGCTAACATCATTACTAAACATCATAGAACCTGTAACAATAAACCTACATTCTTTATACATTTTCCACAATGGACAAGTCAATTAGTATTCAACTTTGAGCACTTCTTCACCCAGCTGCCTTTTCCACATGGTCATATTACTGAAGTCTTTTACATCCTCAACACATACAATCCCAACCCAATTCTTCAGTTCCCTAGAGCTCTTCTTATCCTACTGGCAGATAAACTAACATATCCAACTTAACCCAACCATCAATAATCTTGACTGCAATAACCACCCAGTTATTGAACTTAGGGCTATCAATTCTACAGAAGTAAAAACTGAAAACAGCAAAAGACAATAACAATAAAATTTACCTTGACGAGTGCGACCAGCTGTTCAAGGAAGTGGGTCTGGCGAGCAAGATCACGTCGCGTAGCACGGGCAGCACGCCCACCAGCCCACAGTGCAGCACGGAATCGCCGCACAACCCACTCATACATCTCCACAACCTGGGGAGGAGAGACAGATGCTGATAAATATAATCATTATCAGTTGCCATCGTACATGCCACACTCACTATAAGTTTAGTTAATTGTCTTTCCACACAGATGTCTCTGTAAGTACTAAGTAACCAATTACTTGTACTACCTGCCACACCTGTTTACCTTTTTCTTTTATTTTTGGATTTTTTTTTCTTATACAGCTGTTAGTAATTTCAATAGCATTATAATAATCATAATGTCTATAATAATGATTGAGACAATAATTTTTCCCAAAAACTCAAGGAAAGGAGAAATCAGGTGATGTCACAAGGTCTACTAGTTGACTCGTTTGTGAATAAGCACTTCTGGAGCCATATATGGATAGAGACATTTTACAAAATATTAATACAGTGAACAATACATTTTCCTGGTGTCATGAGGTTGAAATATGAGGGACACCGGAGGGAAATGCTCATATAAACACACACCATTTGAAGCGGTGCCCTGGATAATAATCAAACAACATGAGAAATAATCATGAAAAACAATTAAGAAATAAATAAAAATATATGAAAATAACTAATCAAATAAAAATACTTAAAACAAAGCACAATCTTCCTTACCTTTGCTTCATGCTTGAGCCCTGGTTCATCTCTTTCACATTCGACAATGAGGTACCAATAGAGGTAGTTCGCCAGTGTGGGATTTTTTGTTGCTCGTTGGATTAGGAAAGAGGCAAGATCAAGGCCTTTGGGGTCAATGTCCATGGAGGCAATTAGCTTGGGGTCACGGAGTTGATTGGAGTCTTGGGTTTGGTTGGGGGTAGTGGGGGATATTTTCTGGGTTTCCATTGAGTCGGTTTTGGGGTCTTGATCACTGTCATTTGAGGTCGTTGTTGTCATTCCTTTTTCTCCTTTTTCACTTCCTCTGTCTTCTACTTTCTCCACTCCTCCGCCTTCAACATCAGCTAGGAGTGAAGATGAGCCTGATTGTTTCAGAGTCGCTGTATCACTCTCACTTTCCTCACTCTCATCATCATCTTCATCTTTGTCCATCTCTTCTCCTAAAAGTCCTCTTCCTCCTTGCTCTTGTGGTCGTTTACCAATTTTCTTTTCCTCCTTCGCTTCTTCCCCCTTCATCATCCCCTCCTCTTCTTCGTCATCGTCCTCTTCCTCTTGCTCCTCATTCTCATCATAATGAGAAACATCACAGAGACTCGTGTCAACACCTTCTATAGCCTCGTATTTTAGAGCCTGGACTAACTGGAGGAGATATAAGAGGAGGTCTTCATCAGATGCATGGCTCAAGCGCTTGACTGCGTATCTTCGTACTTCAGGGTGTGTAAAGCCCGGTCCAAGGAGCTCTAGGGCATCATCAGCATCTGGGGGTGCCCATCGATTGAGAAGTTCGATGGCCTGTTTGGCCTCACCAGTGAGTTTCCAGTTCACACACTTGAGGAATTTTGTGAGTGCACGTTTCTGCGAGCTTAGGTAGAACCGGTACTTCCAGACAGTGTCCTGCTCATCACTTGTGAGTTGTTTTGTGGGAGGGTAGTCAACAATAGTATGCAAGGCATCACGAATAGCTAGGTTGGGTTTGAGGTCACGGTCGGTTACCCCTGACCTTAGTGACCTGGCAAGACGGTGGTGTTTGGCTTCCTGTAAGTTCTCAAGGCCTATCTCTGGGTCAGGCATTCGTACCACACTGCCTGCTGAACGGTGTCGATACTCCACCTCACCCCCACGCTCCCACCACACAACAGAATAGATGACACCCTCATGCTCAACTCGAGGGAACTCAACCATGAGATACATTGCATTGGAAGACCTTTTTTCATGCTCGTTGATGACCTCGATCTCACGGAAGGTCAGTCGGTCCAGCCAGTCGACCTTCATCATCTGCCCATTTCGGTGCTTCTTTGCCAGTTTTGCCAGCCTTACCATTTGGTCCTTACCCCTGTCATGACCTTTACCTGGAGTTGTCTCATCTCCTACCCTACCAGGCCAGAGTCTGAGGTCATGCAGGCCTTGACGGAAAACACCCTGCTTTCCAAAAAAGGATATGGTTGTCCCTCCTACGCGCTCGATCCTCCGGGGTCCTAAGGAGTCATAGACAGTAAGGGCAAGAAGGGCATTACGTGGAAGGTCCCTAAATTTCAAAGGCAACGTCAGCCACTCGTTCCAGCTCCACCTGGCGGAGAAAGATTTATAGGACGTCCTGACAGGCAAAGTCAGCTGACGTCCATCGCAGATGACCTGGCAAGTCACGTACAGGTCAGAGCATCCTGCCTGGTATAAACCCGAATATTTTAGGAGCGAATCCTTCAACAGGGCTTCATAATTTGGATTATCTCGTTTCCCGTCTAAATTTCCTATTTTGACCTGGATTTCCGCATCTAAATCGCAACTGCGGACGTACCAGAACTTATCCGTGTCAGGTTCCATCTTTATTACTTATTTTCCGAACAGAGAGAGTGCATAACGACGATGAACTAAGGCAGAAAACAGGTTAAAATAAGTAACCCTTGTGACGCACACAATGACAATCAGCTGATCCACCTTCGTAAATAAGAGGAACTACGGGCCTACTTTTTATTCTCCTGTA
>NC_091591.1:6451368-6456368 GCF_042767895.1 Penaeus vannamei | reverse complement strand
TAAATGAAGGGGAAATAGTGGATGGGAGAGAGAGGGAAGGAAAGGGAAAGAGAGAGAGAATGAAGAAGGGATAGAGAGAGGGAAAGGGGACGGGGAGAAAGAGGGAGAGGAGGTTGGATAGGGACTGAGAGAGAGAGGGGGTTGGAAGAGGGAAAGAGAGAGCGAGAGAGAGAGAGAGGGGAGAAGGGAGGGAGGGATAGAGAGAGAGAGAGGGGGGGGGGAGGGAGGGATAGAGAGAGAGAGAGAGAGGGGGGGGGGGGCGGCAGAGAGCGAGAGAAAGAGAGAGATTACGAATAGAAATAGAAAACCTCAGACTAGAAAAAAAACAAACTTGGTGTCCATAACTAAATCAATGACCGATTTGGGGTAAAAATGACGTAACATTCATTTAAGTATTCAAATCGGTCGATGTACTTCAGAGAAAGATCTTCTGGCAAATAAAATGAAATATATTTTGCTTTCATTCTCAGACGCTGCCTACTGGTACGACCTCGGCGAAAAGGAGATCAACGAAGCCCTAGACAAGCAGATCCTATCGAACGTGGCCAAAAACGTTATTTTATTTCTGGGAGATGGTGAATATATATATTTTTTTTTCGACCTGTCTTATTTCCTGTGTTGGTTTCACTTGTTCTCCTTTAAGAAATCCCTTTCGTTTTGATTAGTTTTTTTTATATCTAATATTCAATCTATTCACGGAATCTTTTCGTCTCTATCATCAGCAGTGGCTTTACTCGCTTTTTACTCCATGAATATGAGCTTTTTTGATTTAATAGGTTCTGGACTCCCTATATCTTTTATGTTTTACTCTTTCGATATTATTAGATTCCTTTTGATTTGGAATATGAAAGCGAGTAGTGGCATTTAAATTTTGGTATTTGGGTTCTTGTCTTGTTTGTTTGTAAATTATTTGTAATTGCATGATTTTATTTGTGATTGGTTTTGCATGTTTGGATTTAGTTGTCTCTTTATTATTTTTTTAAGTCGATTATAATGTGTAAACTTTCGATTGATCTAGCGTGTTCATTAATATTTGACTGCATTCACTTAAAAAATGATATATGGGATCTGACTTTTGAGTATTAATGATGAATGGACATATCTTTATATACAGTATAGATTTGTTGTCTCTTGTTCACTCATTTTAATTTATATTCTTTATATTAATATATTTCGGTCGCTGTACTTTTTATATACTGTATATATTTTTATTTGTTTACTATCTTTCTTTTCATAATTATTTTTCACTATTTTCATTATTATTATTATTGTTATCATCGTTATTATTATTATAATCATTCTTGATATCACCGTTTTTATCTTCATTATCATTCTTGTTACTATCAACATAATCATAAACATAATTAGTACCACCATCACACTCATCACCATCCTCACCACCATTATCATCACCATACCAATACCCATCTCACTACCTCATCACCTTCACCATCGATACCTCATCCACCTCTTCATCATCCTACTCCAACCGCCCTCACGTCCTCACGCCCTCACGCCCCAACCTCCTCCTCCTCCTCCTATCTCCAACCGCCCTCACGCCCCCAAACAGGTGATCATGGGCGGCGGGAGGCAGGAGATGGGCGCGGACACGACCTCCTCCAGAGCCCACACGAAGCAGAAGTGCGTGAGGGGCGACGGGAGGAACCTGGCGAAGGAGTGGCGAGAGGAGAAGAGGTCGAGGGGGAGGAGCCACGCCTACGTCACGACCACCGGCCAGCTGCGGCAGGTTGAGGTCGAGAAGACGGAGTTCCTGATGGGTGAGAGGAAGGGAGAGAGAGAGAAAGAAAGAGGGGGAAGAGGGAGAGAGAAAGAGAGAGGGGGGAGGGATGGAGAGAGAGAGAGAGAGAGAGAGAGATAGAGAGAGAAAGAAAGAGAGAAAGAGACAGAGTGAGAAAGAAAGAGAGAAAGAGACAGAGAGAGAAAGGAAGAGAGAAAGAGAGAGAGAGAATGATGTATAAATATAAACACAAATAGAGCAAGACCTCGTAGACATAAGGCAGACAGACAGACACGGTATTCACACAGACAAAGAGAGACAGAAGAGACGAAAGCCGCACACCCACAGACACAGAGTTCTCACGCCCACACTCAGATTCATGATGACCCTACCCCCCCCTCTCCCCCTAGGCCTCTTCGCTGACCTCCACATGCCCTTCGAGGTCGACCGGAACACGAGCCTGGACGGAACCCCTGACCTGAGGGAAATGACCTCGGTTGCGGTGAGGAGGTTAAGGAGGAGTGAAAAGGGGTTCTTTCTCCTGGTATGTTTGTTTTTGTTTGTTTTTTGCTTCTCTCTGTCTCTTTATCTCTATTTCTCTCTCTCTCTCTTTCTCTCTCTCTTTTTCGTTTTGTTTCTTTGATTTGTTTGATTTTTTTTCAGTCTGTTTAAGTTTTTTTAATCGGTTATTAAATCATTAATTGCTTTTGTTTTTGTTTTCATCCTCAACCTCCATCCCCCCTCCTCCTCTACCTCCTCCTCCTCCTCCTCCTCCACCTCCACATCCTCCTCCACCTCCACCTTCACCACACACTCCCTCCACCTCCCTCCTCCTCCTCCTCCACCTCCACCTCCACCTCCACCTTCACCACACACTCCCTCCACCTCCCTCTTCCTCCTCCACCACCACCTTCCGCTCCTCCTGCAGGTGGAATCCGGCAGAATCGACCACGGACTCCACTACAGCCAACCTCGACGCGCCCTTGAGGAGATCCTGGCCATGGAGGAGGCGCTGAAGGAGACACTGGACTTGGTGGACTTAAATGACACTCTGGTCCTCGTGACAGCCGACCACTCGCATGTCATGACGATAAACGGTTATCCCAGAAGAGGAAATGACATTTTGGGTAAGTCATGTCTCTTTTTTTGTGACGATAAATAATTTCAAAGGATAAGTGAATAGATTAAATCATGGAAATGACATAGGCAAGTTATGAATCAAAATAAGTGAATAGATTAGATAACTGAAATGACATAGGTAAATCACTGTTTTTTTATGGCGACCAATAATTTCAGTTGTGTAACATCAAAGGATGACAAGTATATAATAAATAATAGATTGAATAATCATAATGACACATGAGGTAAGTTCCGGACTTTTTTTTATGACAACGAATAACTTCAAATGACAAGTAAATGATAAATGACAGATCAAATAACTGAAATCAGCACATTAGACAATTAGTTATTTTTTTTATGAGAGCGAATAACTTCAGATAAATAACTTCAAAGGATGGCAAGTAAGTTATAGATTAAGCAATTAAGTTACGGAGTTTTTATGACGACGAATAGTAAATAAGAAATAGTTTATTAAATATATGAAAGATAATTTTGGTTTTGAGTGACGGCTACAAGAGAGGCTTCAGTTTGTAGCAGATAAAATTCGGAAGCCTTGTCTGTGCACTGTCTTTGGAAATAAAGGTGATAATTGTATCCTATACGATGAGAGACGTAGGAAAATATTAGTCACATTGTTCTTATATTTGATAAACTTATTTTCTCTATTTTATAAACCTATTCGCTAGAAAACTGAATTATTTTCTTTCAATCTATCACACTCTACGGGGATTAGGAAGCAGATGAAGAAGAAGAAGAGAAAGAAATAAAAACATAGAAGAGAAAGAAAAAAATAAGAAGAAAAAGAGAAAGAAAAAAATAAGAAGAAAAAAAAGAGAAATAGAAAGAAAAAATAGAAAAAAAAGAAGAGAAAGAGAAAGAAAAAAATAAGAAAAAGAGAAAAAATGAATAAAAAGAAGAAAGATGGTCTTTTATTTGAATATTTACATAGGACATTTAAAACCCTTTTTTTTTGTCTTCTTTAATCAGGTTTAGTTAATTACGAAAAAGTGACGGATGGGCTTCCCTTTACAACGCTCATGTTCACCAACGGCTTCGGTTTCAATTACACTTGGAATGGAGAAAAGGTGGGATGCCATTACGTTTTTTTTTTGGGGGGGAGGGGGGTGTTTATATTTGTAATTATCATTATTATTGTTATTACTGTTGTTGTTGTCGTTGTTATTATCATTAATATCATTATTTTTTTATTATCATCATCATCTTGTAATTATTATTATTACTGCTGTTACTGTAGTTGCTAAGTTGTTGTTATTATCATTAATATCATTAATGTTATTAGTATTATTGTTTTCATTATCATCATCATCGTCATCATCATCAATATTATTATCACTGCCTTTTGTTTTATCTTTGTTATCAATATTATTGTATTATGATATACTGAGACGACAGTAGCTATCTATGTATAGGTATGTACAAGTATAGCTGTTTACTGAACACACACACACACACACACACACACACACACACACACACACACACACACACACACACACACACACACACACACACACACACACATACACACACACACACACACACACACACACCCCCCCCCACACACACTCACTCACCCCCCCTACACACACACTCACCCCACCCACACACACACACTCACCCCACCCACACAACCCCAAACCTCCCAAACGACCCACTGATAACCGTCCCTCCTTGCCCTCCCGACACAGGTAGTCCGGCCAAACCTCACGGGCACAGACACGGCTAGCAAGGACTACGTAGCCCAGGCTGGCGTAGCTACGAGGAAGGGATCTGCGACTCACGGGGGAGAGGACGTAGCTGTCTATGCCGTGGGTAAGGTAGGGGGGGCGGGCGGGTTTGGAGGGGTGGGGGTAGTTGAGAGGCAAAAGTGGGGTGGGGGAAGAGGGGTAGGGAGATTTGGGGAGGGAGGGAGGGAGATGTGGGGAGGAGGGAGGTAGGTTTGGGGAGGGGGGAAGTAGGTTTGGGGAGGGGGGAGGTAGGTTTGGGGAAGGGGAGGTAGATTTGGGGAGGGGGGAGGTAGATTTGGGGAGGGGGGAGGTAGCTTTGGGGAGGGGGGAGGTAGATTTGGGGAGGGGGGTAGGGGATGTAGATTTGAAGAGGGGGAAGGGTGAGGTAGATTTGG
>NC_091591.1:6426368-6441368 GCF_042767895.1 Penaeus vannamei | reverse complement strand
GACAGGCAGGCAGGCAGGCAGGCAGGCAGGCAGGCAGGCAGGCAGGCAGGCAGGCAGGCAGGCAGGCAGGCAGGCAGGCAGGCAGGCAGACAGGCAAACAGGCAAACAGGCAGGCAGGCAGGCAGGCAGGCAGTCAGTCAGTCAGTCAGTCAGTCAGTCAAGCAGGCAGGCAGGGAGAGGGGGAGGGGGAGACAGAGAGACAAAAACAGAGAAAGAGAGGGAATAAGGCAAACACACACACACACATACAGAGAGAGAGAGAGAATTATTTAAACAAATTTGTATAACCTGATAAATGCTGCTTATGCTTATTGCATAAAACCATTCAGTAGACCTACTAATATTTGCAATGAATACAATTTAACACTGGATTATACTCGCAAACTATCTGACAATGTATGTAGAAATTTAAACAATTGTTTTATTCTTTATGATATCCAGATACCCATCTTTATATGCAATGTATATATCACACAAATTTTTCAACAGGTGTTTGAATTAGGGGGTGTAACACACCTTTTGAATGTCCTCAAGTGTGCCAAATCAGAGTCCCTTCAGCTGCGAGCCTGCCGGACAGTTGCCAATCAGGCGCAGCATCGGCCAAGCTGCGATGTATTGTTCAAGCTCAAGGCTTCAGACATGATCATCGATATGCTCAAGAATTGCAAAGAGGATGAAACCAAAATATCTGCAATAAGGGCTTTGAGGTCAGTATTATTATTGTTGTTTTGTTGTTGTTAAGTTAGATAGTTACACCCCTTCCCATGATGAGTTGAAAATTCAACAAAATCAAATTGTAAGGATGAAAATGCAGAGGGAAAAAAATAATAGGAGAAACCTGGGAGTAAAGGAAGTAGTGCACATATTTTATGATATAAAATAACCTTATTCATGTTGACAAATGTAGAAAAGGTATGAATGAGAATAAATATCTTCACAATAGGAGAGCTGTATTTAACCAGTTTCGAACATCTGTCTGACAAAGCTATATTCAAAACCAGTTAAATAAACCTCTTGTCTTGTGAAGATATCCATTCTCATTCACACCTGTTCTACGTCCAATAACCAGTTTTGTCAGAACATATTTGAGCAGTGATCAGAGTAGGGAAAAAGAAAATAAAAAGTTTACAATGATACTGTATCTGCATTAACCCTTTGTATGTGGGTATATGTACTGTCCACTGAATTTTGTAGCAAACAGATGGCTCCACAAGTGCTCTCCCAGCAAGGAGTCAGTTAGTAGCCCACTATGACCCTTCCTGATTTCCCCATTTCTTAATTTTTGGGGGGGATTTTGTTTATTAATTTTTTAATGCTATGAAAATTACCACTACTGTTATTATTATTATTAACAGTATGATTATTATATTGTAATGAAAATACCAATAGCAATGAGAAATACAAATCTTTTTGATAATCAAGGGAAAGCTTAAATAGGTGAGGTAGATTGGACTAATAATTGACTCCTTTGTGACTCCGCTGTCATGTGTAAAAACGATTGATAAACCCAAATCATGGTGGAAGTGGCATTTACATCGTACCATCCAAGCACAAACCGTTAATTGGTGATGATGATGATGTCTTGTTATAACTAGTTAGCTACAAACCTTGTAAATTGCAAGAAATTACTTTTAGTTATATCAAACCAAAGAATTAAAGGAACTTTATTTGACAAAAATACCTTATAGGAAAGGAATATTTTCTTTCAGACAGTCGGAGAACATTCCTTATTTGATAACAAAACGTTAGTACAAAGATAAAATTATTTTCAGAATGTTAGCAAACACGGGAGAGCACTCACAGAAGATAGTTACAAGCAAAGGTATTCTGTACTTTTGCAAGGCAGGTTTTGATACAGCGGAAAGCCCCTCAAATGTTGACCTTCTGCGCTCCACTGTCAAGACGCTTGCTCACTTCTCGAGAATATCTCATCCTGCTTGTGTGAGCCAGGTTAGTTGATATTGCTGTTGTTGATATTTTTCTTTTTTTCTTTATTTTTCTTTTTTGTTTCTGTCTCTTTATTTTTCTTTTTTACTTTTTTATTCTTTATTATCCTATTCTTCCTCTTCGTCCTCTCCCCCTTCCTCTTCTTCCTCTTCCTCCCCTTCTTTCCTCTTCGTCTTTTTCCTCGTCCTTCCTCCCGTTCTTTCCTCTTCTTCTTCCTTTCCTCCTCTCCTCCTCCTCCTTTTCCTTTTCCTCCTCCACCTTCCCTCCTCCTCCTCTTTCACCTCCTCCTCCTCCTCCCCCTCCTCCTCCTCCTCCTCCTCCTCCTCCTCCTCCTTCCCTCTTCCTCCTCCTCCTCTCCTCCTTCCCTCCTCCTCCTCTTCTCCTCCTTCTCCTCCACCTCCTCCTCCTTTTCATGCTCTTCACATTCTCTTCATCTTTATCCTCATCATTTTACCCTCCCCCTACAATCCCCCCTTCTTCTGTACAACAACCACGTCATTCCAGCCAAAGACTTTCAACTGTAATCATGCCCTTTTTTCCCCCAGATCATGGAGGGAACAGACAACATGATGACAGTCTCTAGGGTCCTCGAAGCCAACACCTCTGACCAGGAGATATATGAGGCAGTTATAAAGGCAATTGTCAACATTGTCCAGAGCTGCTTCGCTCCGTCACATCTCAGGCGAGAAGCACTGGATGCCCGGGTCTTGGACCGACTCTGCACCGCACAATTCCCCACCAAGATAGTGCTAGAGCTTCAAAATCGGAGGGTTCCTGGTTTAGGTGAGGGTTTAATGCACAGACTCTGGGATGGCACTGTGATTTTAGTTTATCAGTTTAGTGTACACAGAAATGGCTCCACGAACGTTTAATCACCAAGAACTCGTTTGCTAATCCTACATGATCTCACATGTTTACATTTTGCCATGATTTTTGAATTTTTAAAAATTTTATTGTTATTTTTATTAACATTAGAATAATTATATTACTAACAATTTATGACAATAACAGTAAGAATATCGGTGGAATTTAGAAAAAAAAAACTTGATATCAATTGACTCCTTGATCACTAAGCAGTGGTGGTACCTTTGTTCTTGTTATTGGTAGATGATGATGACGTAGTTTTTCATAGTATCTAGAAGAAATTTAAAGTGTAAAGAAGGATAATATTGATAAACAAGGTGCCATATATTACTCCTCATGTAGTGTATAAAAAAAACTGACAATACAAAGAAGATATGCAGAAACAAATACATTCAGTGAATCAGAAAACACTTGAAGGTCTCACACTTTTGACGCTCTCCTTACAGACGATGAGAAACTCATCCTAACACTATGCAAGTTCTGCCAGGGGTCAAACGAATGCCACAACCTCGCACCCAACTCATTGTCGCAGCCACCAACATTTATGGGGCGGGCGTGGTTACAGCTCATAGACTGCGGAGGTGTGGCTATGCTGGTTGAACTCCTCGTGCGGCACCGTCACCACACTAAGCTCAGGCCAGCCATTTTGAAGGCGATTCTAGGGGTTGAGCATAATTATTCCTTCAGGGAGCCTGTGAGTTACTTGCTATTTGTACTGCATTCTTTGCATTTTTCTTGTTTTTTTTATTATTATTATTCAACACTTTCTTACTCTTTACTTTTTTTCTCTATAAAATTTATTTTCTTTTTTATGTGAATTTGTTTATTGCATTTTCTTTTCTTTCTAGTTGCCTATTACCTTGTTCAATTATGTAAACATCTGTTTAGTCTTTTTTGATAAACAATTGACTGTGTGTTGAACAAACTCTAAAATATAAATCAAGCACTTATAAAAAGAGATAAACATTTTCATTTATTATTGCAGGTACTGAAGCACTTGCTTGCAGCACAAATCCTTCCACAGTTAGCAGAACAGTTTGATGAAGTCATGGCAGAGTATCGTAATGTTAGAAGGAAAGCACAACCCAACTCCTGTGTGCACACATTTCAGACAGATAATATATCCCAGGCAAATGAATTGGAAATCAATTCAGAAGTGAAAGATCCAGCAGAGGGATCAAATGGTGAGGAAAAGCAGACTGTATTTTCAAAAAATGACAGCAAGTTGAAAAGAAAGGATTTCACAGAAAAGACAACAGGTTCAGAGTCAGATAATAATCAAATAAATGAATCAAAGTCAAAAGATTTGAGTGTAAAAAGTGAAAATGATTTTGACTCAGCAATAGCCAGAGGTGAAGTTGGAGGCAGTCCTCCAAAGGGAAATATATGCAAAGCCAGTTTCTCAGCTGTGAAGGGAAATGGAAAAGTTGTGCAAGATTATGCTACCTCAGGCATATCAGATGGGCATGGTGCATCTCATCCTCAAAGCCCAGGACTCCATAGCTTTCCACAGAGTCCTGGAAGTGTGTCATGTTCTCCTCACAGCCACTACTCCAGCTCCGGTCATGTCTCACCCACCTGGTCTCCTGCTCAGGAAAGTGCAGAGTCGCCCATCCCTCAGCAACCCCCCATCTCCTTCCAGCAGACTGTCAGTTCAAACCCAGGATTTCCAGTTGTGATGGACTCTCCTTGTCCTTCGTCTCATGGGTCTCCCTATGCATCACCTGTACCCTCCCCCCCTCCCCCATCCATGTCTCCCATCCGAGTCCCATCGGACTGGGAATATGAAGATGAGGAAGATGTAGAACCTTTGGATGATACAGGGAGATTCTCACCTGTGATGCCCCACTTGAAAGCAAAGGAGATTGAGGACGAGGAAGAGTCGGAAATTGATGAGGATAGTCAGACAAGTCGAGAGTGCGAGAGCAGTGAAAAGGAAGATGTGCGGACTTTGGATGTTGAAGCAAGCAACGGTGAGCGTGAGAAAGTTGCAAGTAAGATGGAGAATGAGGAAGTGATTGGGGATATGGATAAGAAATTAGTTATAAGCTCAGGGAAGAGATTTCGAGAGGCTTCTAGTCCAAATGATTCAACCTCTCCTGATTGTAAGAAGTTGAAGTTAACCATTCTGCCACGGAAATCCGAATATCAGACTAATTTAGACAAAAGTGTGAGTGAAGATGATGAGTCTGCAGTTGTAGCTGAGAATAAAGACAGTTTTGCATCACCAGCTGAACCAGGAAAAGAGCAGAACAGTGAATCAAAATCCCCATTTATCAAGTTGAATCAGATAAAGTTTCGTGTTCGGAAAAAAGGCGTTGCAAGGCAGCATATTAACCTTGGAGGTGTTGGAGGAGTGATTGGTGGAGGTGGAGGAGAAAGCAGTGTTATACCAAATTCTAGTCCACTTCAGGTATGGTTTAAGGCATTTTAGGTGATTTTATATAGATTTTGAAATATGCACAGTTTGCAACTCAAACTTTTATTTGCATTTCTGTTCCTAATTGATGGAGCTTTGTCCATTGTTTTTTCCTAGTAAGGTATCAGATATTTCAGTTCTATAATCTTTTTCTTTCAGATCTCAGATCAATAAATTACTTTAGAGAAACTCTCAATAAACCATAAATTTTCCACAGGAGGTAACAGGCAGTGAATTACGGAGTTCTATTCGGGAAAGAAGACCAAGCAGTGTCTCCTCCTTCTCAGCATATTCCGAATTGACGCAGGACGAAGCCAATGCGCTGGAGCTTTTGGAATTGTTAGTGAGGATCATTGGCCAAGTAAGTCATGTCTTCTGCAGAGTGAGGTGAAAGGGAGAACATATGGTGCTGATGCATTAAGAAAATGTAATGGGGAATAAGTAATAGATATTGTAGATCACAAGCTGCGTGGTAATGAAAACAGGAATAGCTAAATGCTTTTGATTCTGATTAATAGAAAGTTGAGTAATCATTATTATCCTGTTGTATATTCAAGGAATCATTAACTCTGCTATGGTTTTACCATTTTTTTGGACAATGCATGCATGGCCTTTGAACGTTATGATTCATCTGCTTTTTCTCCACTTGTAGTTATTTCTTCTTATTCATTGTTTTTAATTGGGAAAGTTTATTAGATTAACCAATCAAATCCAGTTGCGTCATAGAAATCACAGTGCCGAAAATATGGGCATTGGGTTACATAAGTAGCACATCCTGGCTGTACAGCATGTAGGCCAGGTGCACACGAACACCCATGAGCAGTGACAAGAATCTCTGCCTCCCCTTTGCAAAGCTATTTTGTGTAAATTTTTATTTCTTTTTTGTCATTTTCCAGTCTTTTGATTTGCTTTATCCAGATGGAAGAAGCTTATTTTCCTTACACAGACCCCATACCATCTCTCTATGTAGAAAATAGCGCAGAGCAAGAAAAAAGAAATATGGAACATTTGGTTAGGTTGTGTCATATATCTTTTTTCTTTGTAATTTTAAATTTTCCTTAACACAACCAGCACCACTGGTCACAGTGGCCAGGAATACAGTGTGCAGCATGAAAATGGCATCCTCCCTAGAGCCAGTGCTCTTGCAGTCATAGCTCACACACGTTTCATTCCATATTCGTTTATCAGTGGGAATAATGCAAAAGCCCCTTTCTAAGCACCAAACGAGTCAGATCACACTCCAAGAGGTTTGTGCACTTGTCACCCTGGCCTTTGATTATGACGGCAAGTTCTCGTCACTCAGTCCTCAACACAGATATTTCCATGAGGGGACCGTACATCATCTGCATCGTAGGGGTTAATTGTATACCAAAGTTTGTAAAATGTTGAAAAGGCATAGAAATTGTCTTTTGTGTCTCGTCTCCCTGCATTATTTTTCTCCACCTCTCATCTTCCTTTTCTCCTCACTTCTTTTCGCTCCTCTTTCCTAATTTTTCTCCCTCTTTCACTTTCTCCATCTCCTTCTTTCACCCTCCATCTCTTTTCTACATCCATCCATCCTTCACTCCCTGAATCCCTTTATCCCTTGCCCAGTTCATCATTCACTGTTGTCTTGCTTTCAGGTAGCGCATGTGAAGGAAGCCATCCACAAAGTGTGCATGGAATTTGTGCCTCGAATTATGACCTACCTCTCCTCGGTGCAGGTTGTCCACAAGTCAGCTATGCGTATGCTGGTTACCATTGCCAAGTAAGTCATGAAATGTTAGATACATTCCTAAGTCAAACCAAACAAGTTCTTAGATCTGTGTTTTGGTGGAAACCATTGGCAGTAAAAGTCAATAGATGTGAATTTTCTTGAGCATTGTTAAATAAGACATAAAATGATATGTTATACAGGTTACCATTCCCAATTAAGTCATTAAGTTTTTTTTCTGGTTATTACCATGGATGTGTAAGATATTAGAGGTTATATTTGATGATCCCCATTTTATTACATTTGAGTACTGCTATGGGAGTCATTAAGAATTGCATTTTTACAAGCAGTTGATAGATATATGTTAACTCCTGTTGCCATATGAGTTATTATCTTTTTCATTATGATTACTAAGTTGCTTGTTTGTTTATTCTACTTTGTGTGATGGAAGTCCTGTTATTTGCTTGTTTTTATTTTCATTGCTATTGAAAATAACTTTTAGAGGTGGTTGTATATCTTAAAACACATTCCCACACTGTACAACTGTTCATGAGTTCTCTTTCTGAAATTATAATAGATGAGACATTTGTTCTGATTGAAATATACTGTTTATTTTGGTCTGTAACTGGGAAGTAAGTAATTGGATATTAACTTACTTAGGATGTCTGTACTGACACATTGATCTTCGTGTACAGAAATTCTCTCTGCATCCAGCCACTCCTTGACACCCTGTTCATCCCATATGTGGGGGTGGAGCTGGGGGAGGCAGGTGACCCTGAATCCCCCAGTGGCTGTCAACAGTGCCGCATCATCTCAGAAGGGGCAGCAGCTTTCTTAGACCAGATGGTCAACTTTTTCAATCATGTCCACAAGTACGGTCACAGTGAAGCCATCAGCAGACTCCACCCGGCAAAAGACATTAGGGTTCGGGAAGGGTGTGTCATGGCTTTGCCACATGTCACAAGGTGAGATGTGAGATTTAGCTTGGCTCTTCCCATCAAAAATGTGTTGATATATCTCTCTCTCTCTCCATAATCATAAAAACAGATATATGAATGATATGTTTTTCATTCTTTTTCACATTATAGAGCCCATATTTTTTATTAATGCCCATTTATACCTCACTGCCTCATTCTCTTCTTCTCCTCCTTCTTCTCCTCCTTCTCCTCTTCCTACTCCTCCTACTTCTCCTACTCCTCTTCCTCCTCCTCCTCCTCCTCCTCCTCCTCCTCCTCCTCCTCCTCCTCCTCCTCCTCCTCCTCCTCCTCCTCCTCCTCCTCCTCCTGAATCAGCAATATTACTCAGTTAGAAACTTAAAGATGTTTTCAACCTAATTAGGTCAGCACAAATGACGCATTAATGTGGATCAAGACCTGGTATTAACTAATTTTTTTTACAAAATCATCAGATGCCCAAAGCTTCTGCATGATTTCATGGTGTGCTATCCTGCCATGGAGTTGCTCATGGAAGTCCTGCGTTCGGAGAAGCCCCCCAATGATGCAAATTACATGTATGCAACAGCAGCTATATCAAGACTAGCAAGGACACTGCAGGTATGTGTTGAGCCTATTTTTTAAAATTCTTCTTCTTCTCCTTCTCCTTCTTCTTCTTCTTCTTCTTCTTCTTCTTCTTCTTCTTCTACTTCTTCTTCTTCTTCTTCTTCTTCTTCTTCTTCTTCTTCTTCTTCTTCTTCATCTCCTCCTCCTCCTCCGCCTTCCCCTCCTCCTCCTCCTCTTTCTCTTCCTCCTCCTTCTCCTCCGCCTCCTCCTCCTCCTCCTCCTCCTCCTCCTCCCTCCTCCTTCTCCTTGTACTCCACCTCCCCTCCTTTCTCCTTCTCCTCCTCCTTCTTCCCTTCTTTCTCCTCCTCCTTCTCCTCCTCCTAGTTCTCCTTTTACTTCTCCTCCTCCTCCTCCTCCTCCTCCTCCTACTCCTAATACTCTACCTCCTACTTCTCCACCTTCTACTCTTTCACCCCCTACTCTTCCACCTCCTCCTCCTCCTCCCTCCTCCCTCCTCCTCCTCCTCCTCCTCCTCCTCCTCCTCCTCCTCCTCCTCCTCCTCCTCCCCCCCCTCCTCCTCCTCCTCCTCCTCCTCCTTCTCCTCCCCCACTTCCACCTCCTCCTCTTCCTCCACTTCCACCTCTTCCACCCTCAGCACATACACCTCCACCCTCAGCACCTCCACCTTCACTGCCACCACCTCCACCTCCACTTCCTCCACTTTCACCTCCTCCACCTTCACCTCAACCCTCCCCACCTCCACCTCCACCACCTCCACCTAAACCTCTTGCTCCACCTACACCCCCACCTCCATCTACACCACCTCCACTCCCATCTCCACCTCCTGCTCTACCCCCACCTAAACCTCTTCCTCCACCCCCACCTCCACCTCCACCTAAACCTCTTCCTCCACCCCCACCTCCACCTCCACCTAAACCTCTTCCTCCACCCCACCTCCACCTGAACCTCTTCCTTCACCCCCACCTCCACCTAAACCTCTTCCTCCACCCCCACCTCCACCTCTTCCTCCACCCCCACCTCCACCTAAACCTCTTCCTTCACTCCCACCTCCACCTAAACCTCTTCCTCCACCCCCACCTCCACCTCTTCCTCCACCCCCACCTCCACCTAAACCTCTTCCTTCACTCCCACCTCCACCTCCACCTAAACCTCTTCCTCCACCCCCACCTCCACCTCTTCCTCCACCCCCACCTCCACCTAAACCTCTTCCTTCACTCCCACCTCCACCTCCACCTAAACCTATTCCTCCACCCCCACCTCCACCTCTTCCTCCACCCCCACCTCCACCTCTTCCTCCACCCCCACCTCCACCTAAACCTCTTCCTTCACTCCCACCTCCACCTCCACCTAAACCTCTTCCTCCACCCCCACCTCCACCTCTTCCTCCACCCCCACCTCCACCTCCATCTAAACTTCTTCCTCCACCCTTGGCACCACCTCTACCTTCAGCACCTTCACCTTCACCTCTATTCCTCCTTTTCTTTTCTTTTTTTACCACTTCATCTGCATCTCCCCCCCTCTTTAACTTTTTATCCCAAAAATTAAGTATACCAGAGAAAATATTGATATTGTGTCAGACATAATAACAGTTTCAACCTGTTGTAACCTTATCAAGGATTTTGGTGATACCTGCCAGATTGAATTATTTTGACTATTGTTAAATGATGTCAAGAAATGGATTTGGGCCATCATCTCTCATTTTGATTTATACAAGAAAGCTTTCTTTACTAAAGTAATTACTTTTTAAAGTATGTTTATTATTTTTTATAGCCTGTAAGACACAGTTGTTACCAGTGACAAAGCCTTTGGGCCCATTTCAATCCATTGTTGCCAGGTAGCCATGTACACATGCAGTGTCTAGTGTAATTTTAAGTTATTAGTTTTGTTTACATATGAAAGTCCTGACCAGTGTTTTATTACTAAAGAGTCAGCTATTAGGCTTACCTTTCTCACCTGTTTCTTCTATTTCTTGAATGATCAGAAATCAAGGTTTTGTTTTATTACTGTTGGTATGATTGGCAATAATAATAATGGTCATAACAAGAATAATAGCATTGGAAACTATTACCTTTTTCAAAATAACTTAAGGAATAGGATAAACCAGTGTAGTCAGATAGGCCTAGGAATGGATTCTGTGATGACCACTGTATAGCCACCATGTGTAAAGAAAACTGATGAAAAAACATAGTGGACAGTGCTTACAACTGACACCAGAAATACCATGCTGTATTTCTGTGTAGTATTTTCTTTGCTCTCTGGTAATCTAGACAATGGTGAAGTTAAAAAATGCATATTACATTTGTATGAAAATGCTGGAAAAGATATAGAACAAAATAATGTATCATATTTCTACTTGGTCATTTGACATACATTCCCCACATAAACTTTAGACAATATGTAGGGAGCATTAGTCGTCACTAACACCTTGAATCCTGCTTGTGAACTCCAGAGACCCACAAAGCAAACTTCTAGGGTACTTAATGCTGTTTCAGAGGCATAAGCGAAACGATTATGTATGTGGTTTGTTTCTTTCCCATTTAATTTATTTGTAAGCTTTAAAATGCCTGGTTCATATATCCCAAATGAAGAAATGACTAGGATCTTCTTGGCCAGGAGGCAGGAGAAATTGGCAAATAGCTCATTGCTGATGGGGGTTTCAGATGTCATACTAGGCCACAGTAAATCTAACACAAAACTTCAGTTTTGTAGTAGATTTACATATGTTGAAAGAGGAATTATTCGGTTTGTCTTTCTGTTACTCTATTTTTATTATTGTTTAGTTCTCACTCATTCTCAACCAATTTTTTTTCCATTAGTGTACAGGATATATAGAATTAGTGACATTTGTACTTAATTTTAACTTTTCCTTTGTCTTCAACAGTTGGACAGGCAGGTGAGCCCTGTCAAGTGCTTAGTGTGCTTCCAAAGGGGCAACCACACTCCAGAGGAGGTTGCACAGCACTTCAAACTGCAGCAGAAGAACACCGCGACTCCTTATGAACCCCCCCAAAAGGAGGAGCAAGGAGGAATAACTCCCAGAGGCAGTGAATCATCACATACTGACCCACAAGACAAGTGCAAGTGGGCAAAAGAGAGTGTCCGGGATGTGACTTTCAAGCTGGAGGATGGCAGTACAGTGTCTGCCAGCCGGGAAATTCTAGCAGAGAAGAATGAAGTCCTGCGAAACATGCTCATGGGCTCGTTTGTTGAGGGCACCACCTCTTGCATCACACTATCTGACCGAAGCAGAGCCTCATATGAGATACTAATACACTTTCTCTACGGGTGCCGCTGTGATGTCCTGGACAGCGGTGATATCAAAACCTATATTGAGCTGGTTTTCTTGTCACAGATGTACATGCTGAATAGTCTGCAGACATTTGCAATGGCTAAGATGATTTCCTCCATCAAGGTTGGGAGGGACATCATTGGTATCTATGAAAGTGGGGTTGGGTTCATTGACGAGAACTTGATCCTGCAGGCACTCTGCACTGTTTTGGTGAAGCCAATGAAGACCTGGAAGAGAGCAAGATGGCTTAAAGAACTGTTTCAGTCAGAGCATGCCTGCGACATCGACCACAACATCCGCATGATTCTCCATCATCCTCTGGATCTGAATAGACTGATATGCAACTGTGATCAGTCCAAGTCTTTATATAGGATCAGTGAGAGCGAATATACCAAGCTGTGTTAAGAATAACGTTGTGAAATTTATGCAGAATATTTATTGCCTAATTTTTTAGAGTTTGTAAAAAGTTTTATGCGGACCAAATTCAATTTGTTCAACACTGGCTTCCTGTGTATCCTATTGCTTCTTTTTGTTGTTGTTGTTGTTAACATACAAGTAAATGTGTGATAATAAAGTATCACATCTTGACTATTTATTCCATTGATTTAAAGAATCAATGCTGCTTCATGTTTATCTTCGATGAAGACCTTAGTCAGTAGTCATAAGCTCAAGTATTGGCATTTACTTGTGAATAAGTTGATACTTATATTGACCGAATCCTTGCTTTAAAATAGAATGTGGCATTTATTGTATGTAAGAAGGATTAGTTAGCTAATGTTGATGTGGTTGTTTTCAATTTTTTGGGGGGGAGGGGATGAGACAGAATTCTTTGTGGTTAGATATTCTTTACATAATACTTATGCTTTGATTTTAATTATATTTTCTGGTTTTGAAATAGTTTCACCGTCTGAATATGAATTATGATGGGCCTCTCTATAGCAGAACCAAAGCCAAATTATGTTTCAAATTTCAGATGCTTTTGTCATTTGGGGAAGTGTTTCAGTAGTACTTTTGTTTTTATGAATCTGAACTGTAATTATAAAACTGATACTTTATCATGATAGAATGGTAAGAAACATTTGCTTAACCATTTAGCCACCAGGCCCTAGTATGTTATTAGGTTTTATAAGAAATGCAGAAATCAAAACCTATGCAGAATATTAGAGATGTGTGTTGAAAGAAGCAGCTGCATGCTTGTACAGTGAACGAGTATAACCATTATACGAGGTTTCAGGAAAAGTAACCCTTGTTTTGGGGTATGAGCTATTGTTTTTACAACACCTTCTGTCAAATGTGTGTGCTTCCATTATGTCATAGAAACAGGAGGAAAGAGGTAGGGATAGGGAGGAGAAGAGGGAGTTGAAGAAGAGTCAGAACCAATATCCAACTGTAACTATACAGTAAGTATACTGTAGCAAAGAAAAGATATTGGAACCTATTACTTTTGTTAGTGATTTGTTATTAGATGCTCAGGGATCTAACATTAGGTAAGATCACTCATCATTATTATTGTAACAATTTTTAAACTGTGGTTGAAGTGTTTGTAAGTTTTTATCAAACCAATTTTTAGCATTTTAAAAATGCTGTTGATATCTCTCTCTCTCTCTCTCTCTCTCTCTCTCTCTCTCTGTCTCTCTTTCTCTCTCTCTCTTTCTCTCTCTCTCTTTCTCTCTCTCTCTCTCTCTCTCTCTCTCTCTCTCTCTCTCTCTCTCTCTCTCTCTCTCTCTCTCTCTCTCTCTCTCTCTCTCTCTCTCTCTCTCTCTCTCTCTCTCTCCATTTATTGCATTATAATGAGAAATTATATTGAAATGTTCCCTAATTTGTTTTCTCTGAGAATTGTCTGGGAAAACATAATTCAGCAGAGGAAATTATTTTTTGTCCACAGACCCCTCTGAGGGATCTTCATTCTTTTGCAATTTTTGGTAGTTTCGCAAATACAATTATATTTGTTCTTTTCCCTGCTTTCCTGTTTTTTTGTGTGTTTTTTATTTCCTTTCTTAAATTTTCCTACAGTCACCATATGCTCAGTGTACATGTACTGAAGTTTGTAGAACCATGTAAGAACCAATGTGTTCAATCCTCAGCCTAGGAAAACTTTCAACGTTACCAATATAAATAAAGGTATACTTGTAAAATTCAATAAAAAGAACCTTTAAAATTCCATTTTCTTTATATACCTTGTATTTTCTTTGTCAGCATCAAAATTGCTATAAAAGTGATAAATCCATCTGTGAAAAATTAGGCCCCTCATCAAGTACATAATCTAAGAAAATACATGCTGGTAAATCTGAGAAATTATGCTAGTAAACAAATGAATAGTGATAACTTCAAACAAAAATATCAAAGTGATCAAATGAAGGAAGCAGTGACAAGCAATAGTTGGTTATTTCACATGAGAAGACATAACACATTACAGTCAGGTGCATCTAACTTGGTTCTGTTGTTAACAGGGTTAATAAGACCAACAGCTCAGATAAAGAGAACCTAACATAAGTAAAATTCAGAGATGTTGACTGAATTTGTTACATTTGTTGAAAATCATAAGAGATGTAAATCTAATATAATGTTTACAAATCTGCAAGCAGTTGAGTTTTGGTTAATAAGAAATAAAGAAGGAATGAAATGTCTTCACTATTAGTTTTATGAGGCATCAGGCTACATTCCGGAATAACCTTAGTGAAAAGATAATACAGTCGTATTGATGACTCTCCAGACCATATATTTAAATCCAATTAAAATGTATTTTTAATAATTTAAAGACAGATTAGGAGAAATAGAGAAAATTACTGAATCTAAAGTGAGAACAAACTAATTAAAAATCAATGATTTTTTTTTCTTTTTATAAATCTCTAGGATCACAAAGTGCAGTGGTCTTTCAGTATAACGGGTAGGAGAGTATGATTTTTTCATGGAAAGACTACTATTTGTGAGCCTAGAGTATGTAAAACGGAAGTGCATGAGTGAACACTTCAACATTGATTCCCGCTAATGAAATATGTAAAACGGACAATAACAGAGAATGAAATAAAATTAGTGAAACTAAAATGACAACAGTAGCTGAGGAACTCGGCAGTAAACCGTCACTATGTAAAACCAAGGAACTGACCGCTATAATATCAATAAAAGTAGAAAATAATATGCAACTGCTTTTTTTAAATCACCCTTATTACAGAGGAAAATAACAGTATATACGACACGAATAGTTAATGAAATTACACAGTGGTAAAACACTACCATGCTATTATGTAATCTACTAACATAGAAAAAG
>NC_091591.1:6418868-6421368 GCF_042767895.1 Penaeus vannamei | reverse complement strand
CACACACACACACACACACATACACACACACACACACACACACACACACACACACACACACACACACACACACACACACACACACACACACACACACACACACACACACATACACACACACACACACACAGACATACACACACACACACACACACACACACACACATATATATATATATATATATATATATATATATATATATATATATACATACATATATATGTCATATATATATATATATATATGCATATATATATTTATATACTTACACACATACACACACACTATCTATCTATGCACACACACACACACGCGTGCACATATATATATATATATATATATATATATATATATATATATATATATATATATATATATATATATATATATATATATATTGTATATATATATATACATTGTATATATATATTGAGAGAGAGAGAGAGAGAGAGAGAGAGAGAGAGGGAGAGAGAGAGAGAGAGAGAGAGAGAGAGAGAGAGAGAGAGAGAGAGAGAGAGAGAGAGAGAGAGAGAGAGAGAGAGAGAGAGAGATAGTGAGAAAGATAAAGAAAAATAGATAGAGATAGACGGATAGAATTAGATAGATAGGTAGATAGAGATAGATATATAGATATATAGATAGATAGATAGATAGATAGATAAAGAGATAGATAGATAGAGAGATACAGACAGACAAACAAACAAACAGACATAGAAAAACATACAAACAAACCGACACACACAGACACGCACACAGACAACACACACGCACACACACACCATCTCAATACACCCAAGGTAGACAGAGCGAAAGCCCGTGTACGTTGCGTGTGTAATACATGAACAATTACTCCTTATGGCCATCGTGTCAACTGCGGAGAGCCAAGTGCACACGCCCCTTTAAGGCAAGGACGTCGCCAGCTGGTCACTTGACGATGACAAATGTGTATGAGTATCCTGTGAGGAAGTCAACTGCATTTCTATGAGCAGAGAGGGAAAGCGATGTGGGGAGAGGAGGGGTGGATGGATGGGGGGGGGAGGGAAGGAAGGAGGGAAGGGAGGAAGGAGGGAGGGATGGAGGGAAGGATGGATGGGGGGGGAGATGGAGGGAGGAGGGAAGGAAGAATGGGGGGAGGGAAGGGAAGGATGGATGGATGGGGAGGAGGGAGGGAAGGAAGGAGGGAGAGATGGATTAGGGGAGGGAAGGAGGGAGGGAGGGAAGGAAGGAGGGATTAGGGGAGGGAAGGAAGGAGGGAGGGAAGGAAGGATGGAGGGAGGGAAGGAGGGAAGGAAAAAGAGAGGGGAAGGGAAAGGAAAAAAAAGTGAGAGAGAGAGAGATACAGAGAAAGAAAACGAGAGCGAGAGAGAGAAAGATAGAGAAAGAGATGTAAAGAGAGAGAGAAAGATAAATAGATAGAGAGATACATAGATAGATAGATAGATAGATATATAGACTGATGGATAGATAGATAGATAGAGAGAGAATGATAGATAGATAGATAGACAGAGAGATAGAGAGAGAGAGAGAGTTACAGAGAGAGAGAGAGAATGATAGATAGATAGATAGACAGAGAGATAGAGAGAGAGAGAGGGATCGACAGCGAGAGAGAGGAAAAGAAAGAAAGAAAGAAAGAAAGAGAGACACACACGCACTTTCACTCTCCACCATCAGCGCCACACGGAGGGACGAGTCCAAGTCTTGCGTCTAACGAAGCAGAAAATCCACGGTACCTTGACCTGTTGACATCCCCTCCCCTTCCCCCCTCCCCTCCCCTTCTCCGCTTCCCCCCTTCCCCATTCCCTCCTCTTCCCCACTTCCTTCCACTCCCTCCCTCTTCCCCCTTCCCCTTTTCCTATTCCCTCCTCCCTTCTCCCTTTCCTATTCCCTCCTTCCCTAACCTTCTCTCTCCTTCCTCCTCCTTCCCCCTCCCCTCCCCTTCTCTCCTTCCTCTCCCCTCCTTCCCCTTCCCCCTTTCCCCACTCCCTCCTTTTCCCTTCTCCCTTCCCTATTCCCTCCCCCTCCCTTTTCCCCACTTCCTCCTCTTCCCTTCCTCACCTTCCCCACTCCCTCCCCTCCCTTCTCCCTTTTCCCACATTCTCCCTCTCCTTCTCCCTTTCCCACTCCCTCCCCTTCCTCCCTTCTCCCCTTTCCCACTTTCTTCCCTCCTCTTTTCCCCTTTCCCTCCTCCTCCCCTTCCACACTCCCTCCCTCCCCTTCTCCCCTTCCCTCACTCCCTCCCCTTTCTGCTCCTCCTCCTCTGCCTCTTCCTTTTCTTTTCCTCTTGCCCTTCTTTCGCCCTCCCCCCTTCCCCTTTTCCTGTTTCCCTCCTCATTTCCATTCTCCTCCTTTTCATGTTCCCCTTGTCCCCCCTTTCGTTCTCCCTTTTCATTTTCTTTATTTCCCCTCTTCTTTCCTTTTTATTCTCCTCCTCCTTCCTCTTCCTTTTCTTTCTCCTCTTGTCCACATTTCGCTCTCCCTCACCATTTTTTCTGCTCCTCC
>NC_091591.1:6403868-6408868 GCF_042767895.1 Penaeus vannamei | reverse complement strand
AAACTTTCATCCCGGCGCTCGCTTAAAAAAAAAAACAGAGAGAGAGAGAGAGCGATGCGTGTGTGAAGCCCGGCAACTGTTAAGCGTTGCTGATTTCTCCTCGCTTCTGAGTCTTTTTTCTTTCCGAATTCGTCTTATTTCCGTTCCTAGCGACGCTTAGGTGTAGGTTTAAAAGCCTTCTTTTGCTGGAGGAGCGAGTCTGCGCAACAGAAACCCAGAGGTTTGAGCGTGGCAGCGATCGCCTTCAACAGCTGATCGGTGACGCAACCATGTTTCACTTTCAAAGTTCACGCGGGTCAAAGTCTGTGGTGTTCGGCTCCGTAAAAGTGGCCCAAGCGTCTGTCATATGAATGTCTTAGCTCTCCCAGCCATTGTTTCACGACGGCAATGATACCCCGGTGTGTTTTCTTCCGCCATACCTGCGCGCGGCGACGAATAAACAGCTGTTACACCGAGCAGATGCGCCAGATGTTGCTCGCTCGGGGAAGCAGTTGCGCGAGGCTCCTCAAAGACAAGAGTTACATACCCTGTCACCTGTCAGTAATAACTCCGCGACGACCCTCTGATTCCCCTGAGGCAGAGAGTCGCAGCGTCGGGGCGGGAAAGGGTCTTGATGAACGCCATCTTTGTGTTGTGATAATTAGGGAGACGGAGAACAGGTAAAATGGTGGTAATTGAGAGAGAAAGTGGTAGAAGGAGAGATGTGGCGAAACGGAACAAGAAAAAAGAGGGAAAGATACGTAGTCGGAAATAAGTAACACTTCAAAAGAGAGAAGTGGGGAAAGAGAGGAAGAGATAAAGAGAGGGGGAGAGCGGAAGGAGGAGAGGGATATATATATATATATATATATATATATATATATATATATATATATATATATATATATATAGAGAGAGAGAGAGAGAGAGAGAGAGAGAGAGAGAGAGAGAGAGAGAGAGAGAGAGAATTAGATAGATATATAAATACAAAGAGAGCATCAAGAGAGAAAAAATATATATATATCATACAAAAAAAAAACAAAAAAACAATCGCATGGGATGTATCGAAATACAGAGAAAGCAGAACAAAGCCTCTATTTCTAAAAATAGAGATAGAGACAGAGATAAGAATAGAAGGAAAAGCCGAGGGAGAGGCAGTTCCGACCGGCCTTCACACGCAGGGCCGAGGTCATGCCGGGTCTGGTGCGGTGTGACCCCCCCCCCCTTTGACCTTTGACCTCGCAGGTGGTGTCAACCCTTGGCCTACCTGCCCCTGAGGTGGTGCCACGGATTAGTCATCAGCCTTCGTTTCTTCCTCTTTCATCTCTCTTCCTTCCTTCCTTCCTTTGTTTTCTTCATCCAAGTATTTCCTTTTCTTGTCTTCCTTCTCTCGGTTTAGTTCGTTTTCCTTTTTTTCTTGGTCCTTCTGTCCAAATTGTGTCGCCTTTTTTCTCTCTCTCTCTCTCTCTCTCTCTCTCTCTCTCTCTCTCTCTCTCTCTCTCTCTCTCTCTCTCTCTCTCTCTCTCTTCTCTCTCTCTCTCTCTCCTCCCTGCACTCCCCTATCATCCCTTCCTTTCATCAACTCTCTTTCCTTCTCTTTCATCAGCTCTCTTTCCTTCTCTTTCCTCCTCCCTCTTCCATCTTTTTTTCTCTCTCGTCCTCTTTCCTTCCTTCCCTCCTTCTACCCCTTCCTTCTCAACCTATCTCCCTCCTCCCACCCTTCCTACCTTTTCCCTACCTCTCATTCCTACATCCCTTCCTATCCATTCTCCTTCTCCCCTTCCCCCTCTCCCTACATCCTAGCCACCCTTCCTTTCCCTACAACCTACCCATTTACCCTCCCCTCACCCTTCCCTCCTTCCTTATCCCCACCATTTCCTTTCTTCCCTCTCTCTCTCTCTTTCCTCCGTTCCTTCTCACCCTCCCTCCTTTAAACCCTTTCCTCTCCCCTCTCTCTTCCCTTCTTTTTTCCCTTCCCATCCACCCCTCATTCCCCCTTCCGTCCATCCACCCTTCCGTTTCCCCTTCCTTCCCCCCTATTCCCATCCCTTCCCTACCTATTCTTCTTTTCCACCCCCTCCCCTTTTTTTCCCCCTCTCCCTTCCTTCCCACTCCCTCTCCCTTCCCTCCTCTCCCACCAAACCTTCATTCCCCCTTCCCTCCCTCCCTTCTCTCCCACTCCCCGCACCTCCCCCCCTCTCCCTCTCTCCCTTCCTCCTCTCCCACCAAACCTTCATTCCCCCTTCCCTCCCCCCTCTCCCTCCCTCCCTTCTCTTCCACTCCCCGCCCCTCCCCCCTCTTCCTCTCTCCTTTCCTTCCCACTCTCCCTCTCTCCCTTCCTCCTCTCCCACCAAACCTTCATCCCCCCTTCCCTCCACTCACCCTTCCTTCTCCCCTCTCCCACCCACCCTTCCTTCCCTCTCCCCCTATCCCACTCACCCTTCCTTCCCTCCCCTTCCCCCCCCCCTTCCTCCCCCCCCTCCTCCGACTTTCACCTCCCGTTCATCATCATCTCAATTCGTCACTGTCATTGACGTCAAATCAATTTCCTTTTCGCTGTCATTTCTTGTCTCACTTCTGCTTTCTTATTCAATAATCTTGGTATTTTCCCCTTATTCTTGTTGGTATTGTAATCGTTATTATTATTGTTGTTATTATTATTATCAGAACTGTTATCATTATTATTATTGTCATTGTTATTTTTATTATTATTATTATCATTATTATTATTATCATTATTATTATTATCATTATTATTATTATTATTATTATTATTATTATTATTATTATTATTATCATCATCATCACTGCTATTATTTTTATTACTATAATCATGATATTATTATTGTTGTTGTTATTATCATTATTATTATTATTATCATTATTATTGTTATTATCGTTATTATTATCATTATTATTATTATCATTATTATTATTATTATTATTATTTCTATTATTATTATTATTATTATTGTTATTATTATCATTATTTCTATTATCATTATTATTATTATTATTATTATTATTATTATTATTATTATTATTATTATTATTATTATTATTATTATTATTATTTGAACATTGTTGTTATTTTAACTATCATTGTTATTATTATTATTATTATTATTATTATTATTATTATTATTATTATTATTATTATTACTATTATTATTATTATTATTATTATTGTGACTATTATCATCATTTGAACATTGTTGTTATTTTCACTATTATTATTATTATTATCATTTTTATTACCATTATTGTTATTGTAATTATTATCATTATTATTATCATTATTCCTGTTATTATT
Organism: Penaeus vannamei; assembly: GCF_042767895.1. Classification (NCBI taxonomy): domain Eukaryota; kingdom Metazoa; phylum Arthropoda; class Malacostraca; order Decapoda; family Penaeidae; genus Penaeus; species Penaeus vannamei. The sequence continues at coordinate 6,405,576 of NC_091591.1, read as the reverse complement.
ATCATTATTCCTGTTATTATTATTATTATTATTATTATTATTATTATTATTATTATTATTATTATTATTATTATTATTATTATTATTATTATTATTATCATCATCATTATCACCAAACATTATGATCATTATCGTCATTATTGCTATTGACATTATTATCATAGTTGTTATCATAATTGTTATCATTTCATTATTATCATTGTTGTTCTTATTGTTCTTTTTATGATCATTATCATTGTTATCATTATTATATTACTGTTATTATCATTATTATCATTGCTATTATCATTATTACAATTGTTAGTGTTATTATTATCACTATTATTACTATTATCATTACTATCATTATTATTATTATCATAGTCATTACTATTGTTCTTATTGTTGTTGTTGTTATAATTATTGTTGTTATTATTATTACTATTATCATTATTTTATTATTGTTATTATTATTGTTATTACTATTATTATTATTATTGTCATTATTATTTTGATTATTATTATCATCATTATTGTTATTATTATCATTATAATCATTATTGTTATTATTATAATAATTATTATTATTATTACATTATTATTATTATTATCATTATCATTACCATTATCATCATCAGTTATGATAATTATTATTACTTTTATTATCATAATTATTAATATTATTACTATTGTTTTGCTATTATTGTAATCATTAATATTATTATTGTTATCATTATTGATTTTAGTATTATCATTATCATCATCATTGTTATTGTTATCATTATTATTGTTTTTGTTGTTGTTGTTTCTATTATTATCAATATTACTATGATGATGATTATGATTATTATTATTATTATCATCACCGTTATTATCATTACCATTATCATTGTCATCATTGTCATTGTTATTATTATCATTATCATTATTTTTATTATCATTGTCATTATCATTGTTGTTTATATTATCATTATCAATGTTATTTTTGTTACTTATATCCTATTCATCATTGACAATATTACTATTATTGTTTTTTTATTAGTATTATTTTTATTATTATCACTAGTATTATTATCATTATCATTATCATCAATATTCTTTTTATTATCATTATCATTGATATTATCATCACCATCATAATTGTTATCATTCTTATTATGATCATATAAATGATTATCATGAATACTGATATTTTCAGTTATTATTATTATTGTTATTATTATTATTATTATCATTATTATTATTATTATTATTATTATTATTATTATTATTATTATTATTATTATTATTATTATTATTATTATTATTATTATTATTATTATTATTATCCTTACTAGCATTTTTATTATTATTATTATCAATATTCTTGTGAGTATTATCATTACCATTATTATTATTATAATTATCATTATCATTATTATTATTATTATTATTATTATTATTATTATTATTATTATTATTATTATTATTATTATTATTATTATTATTATTATTATTATTATTATTATTATCATTATTATCATTATTATTATTATTATCATTATTATTATTATTATTATTATTATTATTATTATTATTATTATTATTATTATCATTATTATTATTATTATTATTATTATTATTATTATTATCATCATCATCATTATGATTACTATAATTATCATTATTATCATTATTATTATTATTATTATTATTATTATTATTATTATTATTATTATTATTATTATTA
>NC_091591.1:6383868-6386368 GCF_042767895.1 Penaeus vannamei | reverse complement strand
CCTCCCCCTACTCTTATTCCTCTTCGTTCTCCCATATCGCCATTCATCCATATCATCCGTTATCACTCCTTCGCCTATTCCCCTCTTATCTAATTCTCGACGTTATCACTTCTTCGTCTATTCTCCTCTTTTCTAATTCTAGCCGTTATCACTCCTTCGCCTATTCCTCCTCTTTCTCCTTCTCATCGTTGTCACTCCTTCGCCTATTCCCCTCTTTTCTAATTCTCTCCGTTATCACTTCTACGCCTATTCCCCTCTTTTCTAATTCTCGCCGTTATCACTTCTTCGCCTATTCCCCTCTTTTCTGATTCTCGACGTTATCACTCCTTCGCCTATTCCCCCCTCTTTTCTCCTTCTCACTTTCATCACACCTCTTTCTACTCCCTTCCTTTCTCCCTTATCCCAATTCATCCTTCCTCCACCCTCTTTCTCACCATTATCCCACCATTATCGCACTTTCTCCTATACCCCCTCTTTCGCAATTTAAAACAGCACACACGGAAGCGGCGAAAAAAAACAGGTGTTGGTGGTTATTTTTCGCTGGTGGAGGAACCGCACAGATGTTTCTCAATTTTTGGCTTCGATCCCTTAACTTCTGTTTTTTTTCTGTTTTTTTCTGTTTTTTTTTCTGTTTCTGTTTTTTTGTGTGTTTTTTTGTGTGTGTTTCTTGTTTTTTGCGAAGTGTATCCGCGATGTTTGGTGGTGTTGTGGGTGTGTTTTAGTCTTAATGTGTGAGGTTATATGTGTGATGTATAGGTATGTGTGTGTGGTGGTGGGGTGGGTGTGTGGGTGGGGAGGTGTGTGGGTGTTTGGGGGAGGGGAGGGTGTATGTGTGGGGGGGACGTGTGTGGGGGTGGGGGTATTTGCGTGTGTGTGCGTGTGTGTGTGTGTGTGTGTGTGTGTGTGTGTGTGTTTGTGTGTGTGTGTGTGTGTGTGTGTGTGTGTGTGTGTGTGTGTGTGTGTGTGTGTGTGTGTGTGTGTGTGTGTGTGTGTGTGTGTGTGTTTGGTGGGAGGGAGATGCATATACATACATAAATACACGCACATAACATACTTATTAATCAATCCATCTATCTACCCTATACACAATTCTTTATATTCTTCTTCATATAATTCACTCAAAAAGTAAGGACATGTTTATCATTTTCTCTTCCTGTCTCTATTATTCTCAATTTCCTCTTCCTCCGACCGAAAGTGCTAAGAAAGAAGTGTTGAAATTCCGAACAACTAATCTGGCTACACTGCATGTGGGGAGAAAACGAGATGCTTAGAGAGAGTAAAAAAAAAGAGGGAGAGACAAAGAGAGAGAGAGAGAAAGAGAATTGAGGAAGAGATGGAGAGAGAAAGAGAGAGAGAGAGAAGGGAGATAGAGAGAGAGAGAAAGAGAAATGAGGGAGAGATGGAGAGAGAGAGAATGAGGATTGAGGGAGAGATGGAGAGAGAGAGAAAGAGAGAAGGGAGATAAAGATAGAAATAAAAAACTAGAAAGAGAGATAAAAAGCAGAGGGAGAGACAGAGAGAGGGAGGAAAGAAAAAGAGATAAGAGAGAGACGGAGAGAGAAAGATATGAAAAAAAGAGGAAGAGACGTAGAGAAAGACAGAGAAGGGAGGCAGAGAGAGAGAGGGGGTAGAAGAGAAATAAGCAGAGAAAGAAAGAAAATAAACGGAGAGACAGAGAGAGGGGGAGGGAGATAGAGAGACAGACAAACATACAGACAGACAAAGAAAGAGAGTGAGAGAAAGAGTCACAGACGCAGACGTAGACACAGACACAGAGCCAGAGGTAGGAAGGGGGGAGAAGAGAAAAGAAAAATGATTATGCAACGAGGAACAGAGTGTAATAAAGATGAAAATAAGGTTGCGCCTGTTATCTGCCCGAGGTAAGCTGGGTACCGCTCGGTAGTGGGTGACTCATACCAAACCTTGGCATCGACGCCACCTCACTGCCCCCCCCCCCCCCGTCTCCTACCCCTCTACCTCTTCCCCTCCCCCTCTCTCTCCCTCTCGCTATGCCCTTGCCACTTCCCCTTATCTTTCTCTTCTCTCTCTAAACTCCTTTCCCCATCTCTCTTCTCTCTTCTTTTCCCTTCTCCCCACTTCCTCTCATTCGCTACTACATCCCCCTTTGCACTCCTTCTTCCCCCTCTCTCTCTCTCTTCCCTAACACTCTCCCTCAACCTCTCAGCTTTCTCTCTCTCCTCCCTCTCCCTTCCGCTCTTCCCCATCCCTCTATCCACTCCCCTCCCCCTCTTCCCCTCATCTCCACCCACCGTCACCCATCCTCAACCCCTGTCGTCCTCACCCCCTTCCCTCATCACCCTCTCCCCTTCCCCCTCCCCCTAGCCCATAAACTACTTCTCTCCCATCGCCTCCTTTCCCCAGCCCCTGCCTTCCCCTCCCTGCCGCCCTACCTCTTACTCTCCCTCATCTCTCATCCTTCCTCTCTCCCTCACCCTTCCTCTCTCTCCCTCATCCTCCTCCCTACCTCTCTCCCTCCCCC
>NC_091591.1:6343868-6346368 GCF_042767895.1 Penaeus vannamei | reverse complement strand
CATCAGATGGACTGGAAAGCAGCACGCATTCTCTTTCCTTCCGCTGATGTCCATGCCCGCAGACTGGTGGAATCTTCTCTGATTAAGCTGCTGCCCAATTTCAACTTGAACAATTGTTTCTCTCCTGCCGACAACCTCGCTTCCCACATCCTTCGTCTCCTCCCTTATGCCGGTCACCCGGCTTAAGGGAGGAGACGCCTGATTTTTCGACCTGACCTGACCTCCCTTCGCTTCTTGTTATCCTGTCCTCACCTGCCCCGTGTTTTCCGAGTGCATCTCCTCCTTTCCCTCTTATACCGCTTCCTTTCCCTTGCCTCCTCAGACCCGAAGGTGGAATCGAGGACGATTCGGAAACTGTTGTCTCACTTTCCTCAATAAATCTAGTTTGTGCATTGTGGGTTTTTCTACCGCAGTATCAACACGGTATTGTGTTTTTCTATTCATATATGTATGTATATATGTATATACATACATACATATATATATATATATATATATATATATATATATACATATATATATATATATATATATATATACATATATATATATATATATATATATATATATATATACATATATATATATACAGACATGTATATATATATATATATATATATATATATATATATATATATATATGTATGTATATATATACATATACATATACATACATGCATATATAGATATATATATATATATATATATATATATATATATATATATATATGTATGTATATATATACATATACATATACATACATGCATATATAGATATATATATATACATATGTATATATATATATATATATATATATATATATATATATATATATATATATTTATATGTATGTATATGTATATGTATATGTATATATATACATATACATATACATACATGCATATATAGATATATATATATATATATATATATATATATATATATATATACATACATGTGTGAATATATATATATATATATATATATATATATATATACAAATATATATACATACACACACACACAGACACACACACACACACACACACACACACACACACACACACACACACACACACATATATATATATATATATATATATATATATATATATATATATATATATATAAATATATATATATATATGTATATGTATATTTCTCTGTCTGTGCATATCTATCTATCTATTTATCTCTCCCTCTCTCTCTCTCCCTCCCTCCAAATAACTAAACCAACCCACCCCCATCCTCTTTTTACCCTCACCCTCGCACCCCCCCCCCCCCCCTGTGCAAGAAGGAGAGAGAGAGAGTGGAGGAAACGAGGGAGGGAGGGAGAGGGCGGGGGAGGGAGAGAGGGAGGGAAGGAGGGAGAGGGTGACAGGGAAGGAGGGGGGAGGGAGGCAGGGAGGGGGTATTTAAAGGTCCATGACCGAATTGGCGAGGGAAAAGGAAGAGGAGGAGGAGGGAGAAGAGAAAGGGGAGAAATAGGAGAAAATGGAGGAGAGAGAGGAGAGGGATTAGAAGCAAGAGGAAAGAGGAAGAAGAAAGGGATGGGGAGACAGAGTAGGACAAGAGGGACTAGAAGACGGAGAAGAAATGAGGAGGAAAAGAATACGGAGAGAAAATAGAACGAGAAGGTATAAAAGAAAAGGGAAGCTAGCTATCACAAGAAAAACGAAGATGGAAGGAAGAAGAAAAGGAAGAAAAAATGGAGGAGAGACTGACAAAAGAGGAAGAAAACCAAAAACTAAAGAGAGGAGTAGATGAGAAGAATAAATAAACAGAGGAAGAGAAAAAAGATAGAAGAGCAAGAAGAATTATAAGAAAATGAGGAAGAAGAAGAAATGAGGAGAGAAAGAAGACCGAAGCAAAGAGGAAATAGAGCAGAAAGAAAAGAAGAGAAAGAAAGAAAAAGGATGATGAAAGAGGAAGAAGAAATAAGGATAAGCATATGGAGAAGGAAAAAGGAATAAATGTTAATAAGAATAGGAGCAAAATGAGGTTTAAGAAGGAGAGGTTGAAGAAGAAATGCTGATAAGAAGAGAAACAGATAATGATAAGAAGAATAAAAACGAAAAGAAGACGAAGAAGAAATGGAAGAAGAATAAGAAATTGAAGAAGAAAAAAATGGAAGAAAAATAAAGAAGACACAAGAAACAAGAAAATTAGTAGAATAGATGAAACAAATAAAATAAGGAAAAGAAGAAGAAGGAGAACAAGAAGAAGAAAAAAAGGAACACCACATCAAGAAATTGCGGACGAACCGGCCTCGGGAAAACACACATACACACACACATCACACACGCACACACACACACATACTGGCGGACGGACACGTAGCGGCCAGAAATAGGTTCGTCGTCCGTGGTTGAACGTACGGCGGGAGGGGGGGTGGGGGGGGAGGGGAAACAGGAGAAGGCGTAGAGAAGGGAAGGACGGAGAGAGAGAGAGAGAGAGAGAGAGACAGAGACAGAGAGAGAGAGTGAGAGACAGAGAGAG
>NC_091591.1:6274933-6322433 GCF_042767895.1 Penaeus vannamei | reverse complement strand
TGCATAAATGGTGCATATTTATAGGTCGTTGTCCCTTCCGAAATTCCTGCCACAGATTTTTCCTCTTTCCCTTCCTTGGGCAAGATGACAAAGGACAGTGGAATGCCAAGAATTCGCACCCCCCTCCTTCTCCCCCCCTCCTTCACACCCCTCCCCTCCCTTCCCCTTTTTTACCATCCTCCTTGAAATATTTGTGAGTCACTTGGACACTGCCAACCTCTCCTGTGGGCTTCCGGTACCGAGCAGGATACCAACACACCTGTAAATGTTAATATATGTTATTCTTCTTCCCGGATTAGATTACCTCCTCTTTCCTCAGGTTGTAGTATTCCGATACCAGGAATGGGGAGGGTGTAAACCTGGCGCCCCGCAAATAACTCAGGGATGCTGAGGAACTCCATGAGGGGAAACGAAGGGGGGGGGGGCTGAGAATGCCGGGCCAGGCCAAGCGACCTGAAACCGGACTTCAAAATGTCCCGTTTGCATTCCCGTCCAACTTGTCCTGCATTTCCGGAATCGCGTCCAACTTGAGAGTGACGTCATTCCATCTGTACCTGCCCCTCTATCTCTATATTTAAACCTCTCTACAATCTCCCCTATTTCCCCCATTTCGACCCCCCTTATCCCCACCCTCTTCTCTTGGCACCGATTCCCGTCTTGGCGCCGAGGGGCACCATAGAGGTAGTTCGGTGTTGGCTACTAGGTCAGTCGAGTGCCACCTCCACGGCGACGAACACCAGTACGTGTGCTCCCGTGGCTTCACTCTTGGTGTTATTCCATTACAGTGTCTAAGTTTCTTAAAGTCTTGTCATCATTTCCCAGTCTGTAAATACATCTATGGTGCGCCCGTCGTGTACTTGCGTGTGAGCCTACGCTGGTAAAATTACCAGAAACGGGCCATACAATTTTGTTTCATCTCGTCGACGATCTGCCATCGGGTTCTATTTTTGCCCCGGCACCTAAATTTACCGAACGACGTCGTAACGGTGGCTGGAGGTCGCCTGGAGGTTCAGTCGAGAGTCACCTCCTCCCGTGGCAGCATCTCCACTCCCGAGGTACAGCCGAGGTCACGGGTAGACCTGTGGCGTGCGGTCGCGGTGCTTAACCTCGCTTCCCGTGTCCTGTCGTAAGACGGTGACGCGAGCCAAACTTGTGCTCTTCCCTCGTCTTATGTACCGCCGTGTCATAAGGATATGTGTGGTCCACTTGAATGAGGGTCGTGACCCCTCCCCTCCCCCCTCTCACCAGGGCACAACTCCACGTGGCTCGCGATCTGCCCTAGTTTCTGAATTTTCATTTGTTTTCCATTTCCACTTCCGGGGCATTCATTCGTCATTGCTTTTATTTCGTATTCGTGTTCTATTTCTGACATATTTCTTTTAACTTTTTTAAAGGATATGATGCTCTTAATTTGGGCACTGCCTTGACTTCAAGTGGCACCTCTCACTCGTCGTGAAGTGTAAGCCAGCTTTCTCGTGTTTACAGTGAACGTTATGCTTCGCGTGTGCCTGTGTATAAATACGCTGTGGTCTGCCAACGAGAATAACTCGCGAGACACTGGTCATCCGGCCCTAGCAATTTAATCGTTGGCACCGGTGCCAAATCCATACGACTTCGACAGTGTCGAGCGAGTCCGGCGCTCTCTGCTCATTCAGTCGAGTGCCATCAGAGCCTCAAGGAGCACCGCCCCTGACGTGTGTACTGCCAGTGATTATTTTGTGGATAACTTAACTATAGGTTGATAGGCCTATTCTAGTCCCTCAAGGCACCGCTATTTAGAGCTGCCAAGTGGCACCCGTGGTATGCCCCATTGCTGACGACTCTAATTATACTTCTGCCATCGGTAACAAATATATCTCGCCAAGCCATCGTAGTGGCGACCCAGAGGCTGGAGGTTCAGTCGAGAACAGACTCCTCATCAGTGAGCATCTCTTCCTCCGCGTGCGTGTCTCACGGTTTCTTCTGTGAATGAAGTGGTCTCCCCATACAACGCTTTGGGATCTCTAAAGTCCGAAGCTTCGAAGCAAAAATCGAGCCACCGAAACAAAACTCCGATTCAGTGTTTACTCTTTCATCAACTCCAGTTCTTATTCGCACAGTGTGCTATGGCTCGAATAGGAACTTGGAAACGTGCAACAGAAGAAGTATGAACACCGCGGATTACCTTCAGAGCAATGCCTTTAAGTGCTGCGACTGGTTTCAACCCCAAAGTCATTGTCGCCCGTGTTAACCTTGTCCTTGATAAGGCCGCCGCGGTTTTGGTGCTTCACTGCTTCACTGTTTCCTAATCGGGAGTTCGATCGCTTTCAGAACACAATCACATTAGCGACTTCATAATTTCGTAAATTCTCACAGTTAAGTTTCTTTCATGTAGATGTATATAGAAAATCGACAAACTCCCACATATAAGAAAAATAATCGAATATCGCTTGAGGGAATACAAGCATGCCTTTGCCTTACACATGTAGTGCTTCTCAAGGCATGCCCTCCGCCAGCCGATAGAAGGGTACGGGGGAAGGGGGGGGGGAAGGAGGCGGGTGTAGTAAGCATAATTCCATCACAGAAAAGCCTTCCATTGCGCCGTCTTGGTGTAAAGTTCCCATACGTCCTCGGCATAATGGCATCCGTATTCTCACACACCTGCCCTTCCCCTCCCCCTCCCCTCCCTCCCTCCTACCCTTCTCCCCCCCCCCTAGTTACAAGCTAGAGAAGGGGGGAGGGAGAAGGTGAGGGTGGGGGAGGGGCGGTAGAGAGGAGGGTTATTGTTGTTGAAACAGTTGAAGGCGTGTGACAGTTCAGTCCAGCATCATCTTTGTCTCGAGGAAGTGTACGCTATTCCTGCTGCTTGTGTTCAGAAAGTGGTCTTAGTGAAAAGACGAAAATAAAAGAGGAAAAAACGAATAGTTCACAAGTATCGTCATTCTTTGGTCTTCTCTAAACAGAAAAAAGAGAGAGACACAACCTTGGTGATTAAGTGGAAACAACAATAGTGCTTATGAGAATGTGTATCGAGAGTCATACGTGAAATTGTGCAGTGCTCGATGATCCTCTGACAGTGAAATTCAATGTTATTTTTCCTAAAGACACTTCAAGAACAGTCAGCAATATATTTCACTCATTAATTTAACCTGAACGATTAATTTCATTTCACTTCATCTCAACTTTTGCAATCGAAAGCTAGAAAGATTCACACCAGAACTCCAAAAATACGGTGACACATATTCTAAAATATATATATGTATATATACATTTTTTTTTCTTTTTTTTATGCAATCACCACCTCAGCCGCTAGTGTGACGTCACTGCCCGTGTGCCACAAGAGTAAACAACAAGGGATTTTTCTAAGCACTTGTGTCTTAAGGGTTTGGCAACAACGCCCTCTTCTCCTTGTTCCTCCTCTCTGTTTTGTCTTTCGAGAGGGACGGAGAGAGAGAATAAAAAAGGGGACTAATTATCTCCACCGTATTAGCGTAATGAGTGTGACTTTTTTCTTCTCTCTTTTGAAGTGCGCCATCTTTACGTGAAGTTCGGAGAGAAAGGAGGTTTTCATGCTTAAAATTCACAACTTGATACGTGGATAATTCTTGTGGTAAAGTACCAAGGGTAGAGGCAATTCGTTCGTTTTGACTGAGAGCAATTTTACCTGATAAATGTTGTGTTATGACGCAATCGCCCGTTCTTGAAGCCAGGGCTGCCAACCCCTACAGCTTTGCTCACCTCGAAACACGAATAAAAAAAAAACTATGATGTTCCTGACCATAAGTACTTCACTTGAATAACTTTTCAATGGCTGGATAGTAAAACTCAAGAGCAGTTTTAACAAGGCTCTTAGAAATGTTTCTTTAAACTGAAGCACGGATAGAAATACGGGAAAAGTGAAGCAACTATGGCTGTCATTGAAGCGGCGCAGAGATTACGGGTCATTTTTGCATCAACCTCGCTATTATCCTGCCTCAGTCCATGACCCGCGTGCTATAATGCGGCCGTAAAATCACACTTGCTGAACTCTTGCCGCTGTGCAGAAGAGGCACGACACAAAGCTCTAATTTCGCCGTATCTTCACCTTCGCTCACTCGCTCCACGAAATGCTACCCATTGTTATTTTTTCGCAGAGGGAGGCGAAAGTTCCCATCACTCGCTCGTTTTCCTCTTTCTCGCGCGTCTGTGTTGCTCAGGTGACTACTCGGTCACTGGGCGGCGCTGCACTCGCGCTGTCAGCAATTTTGCATGGCAGTTGCATGAATACGATGCAAAGAGCGACTGCAAAACACGCCGGTTGATCAGATCGCTCTTGCCTCTATTGTTGTTTGGGACCATTTCGATTCTGTGTTTATAGCTACATACGTATCTGCATACAAACATCCATATACGTACATAGACATATGTACGTATTAATCCACACACCCACATATCAATGATCTAACCAGCATTTCGACCTGTTTCCTTTCAATCAACAAATATCACCCTTTCCGCCTCCGAAAGCCCACCATCTTGACACGCGCTCTTCTCTCTCCCCAACAGCTTTCTCAGTTCTCTTTGTTGGTTGAGCACCTCCTAAAAAAACCGCCACCATGGACGCCATCAAGAAGAAGATGCAGGCGATGAAGCTGGAGAAGGATAACGCCATGGACAGGGCGGATACCCTCGAACAGCAGAACAAGGAGGCCAACAACAGGGCTGAGAAGGTAACATCAACTTCCTGACGGAGGAACTACACGCAGAAGGGGACGACATTCAAGGAGCAGGAACACTTTAAGGAAAAGTGGGGGAGGGTGGGGAAGAAGAGGGGGGGGGAGTAGGGGAGATCTTTGCTTGAACAGGGATAGTTATGAGGGTTTTAAATTAATCGTTTTTTTCTCTGTGGGTTTAAATTGATTTCTCTTTATTTAGATTTTTTTGGGGAGATCATTAGTGCTCTTGGGGGATGTACATAATCCATTACATGGATATATAATATTAGAGATGATGGGAAACACTTTGAATATTAGATAACATTTAATTAACTTTAGAATTCACTGACCCACTCAGAAATATATATTTTTGGTCGATTAGTGTAAATTTATACAATATATATAGTCACCTTCACAAAAACACAGACAAAGTTTAATTTTAAGATTTTTTTTCCAGTAGACTAGAAAAAATGTAAATTTTGTCGTTGTCTTTTGAACCCAGTAGCCAAGAATTAGTTTAAATACCCTATTGTCAATTAGGATAGATTTTATGTCGTCTTTTAGCAACAAATTTGCTTGCTTGCTTCTCTGTAAAGTATTCCTGATAAAAAAGAGATCAGAAAACTTAGAATCCAGTAGTTTTGTTTTATGTCACAGATATTGTGTAGCTTTGGTAAAATTGGGTTGTTTATTTTATTTAGTCAGATATAAATAACAGGTCCGTTGTTACCACCATCATGCTATGTTAATCTAAATCTAATGGTATTTGTAAATGAATAGATATTCCGCTTCAAAAACGCCTTTACAAACCGTAGTATCTTGTAGCAACGAGCCTATTATTTTTTCTACTCCCATTTTGAAATAGATGATTTAGATGATTTAGTGGTAAGGTCACAATGCAAACTGTGAGCCGTTTTTGTAACAGTTACAGTCACTTAGTACTACAGTGAGTACAGTGTCAGCAAGCTAAAAAGGCTGGCACTGTACACTGTCTTGCTGAGTAATGTTGCCGAACGGTTTCACTGGCATAGATCTCGTAGTCCAATCACTAGATCGCTTCAGTCATCAATTTTAAGTTTTCAGTCACGTGTTTCGCGAAATTTCAGCTGTAACGACAGAAGAAACAAATTGATAAATATTGTTATAATAAAAATCTAATATAATGATAGATAGCGATCTAGTGAGACCGTATCGTCTGTACAAAGGTGAGAATATTAGCAATGTAGTAAGCACGTTTCCCCTTTGCGCTATCCCTTGCTGAATACTCGAGAGCACTGCGTTTAACTCTATTTTTCCATTTATTCATTTATTTACATATTTATTCATCTATTCACGTGTATTTATATATCTATTTATTCAATATTACACGAAATTTTGCTAAACAAACGCGGTTATCTCGATACGATGTTTGCTTCACTATTCCATCAGTTCTCTTAAACAGATGGTCTTTTGCTTGTCTATTTTAAGGATTCTAACAGCTGGGACGGAGTTAAGAATCCTGGTGAATAGTCCAGTGTAGTGCATTGTCATATTCTTATTATTGATGATGATATATTACACTCGACAAGACACAATCCAATGCATAACATTTCAAGCTTCATGCATAACACCCGTTTCTCGAACAATTATAGTCTGTCAAGTTTATAAAGTAAAAAATCAGTCACATTACATGGCTTTGCTCCGATGCATCACAAGCACACACGTTCGAGAAACTTTGCAAAATTCAGCTGTGTGATTCTACGCGTACCGAGCTATCCAGCCACGCCCACGGTCCAGCTTGTCGTTCTCGAGGGCGCCCACACCCTCACGCAGACAACAAACCATGGGCGTGAGGTCGTGGATAACCCGGCGTAGCGATTGCCAGCGCGGTGGTCATATATCCCCTCGTTTCTCGTGAGGGCAGGGCGATAGATGAGCGCCGCGCTTATCAGCTTCTTGCCCTCGTTAACTCCTGAGTCTCCAGGTGTCACACAACACCTTGGCAGGCGACTTCACTTGACCCGCCCACCCCCGCCCACTCTCATTCCCGGGTCTCTCACCCGCGCCCACCAACCAAATCGACTTACAAAACACATGGGCTATCCTCCCTGGATGTCTCCTACCCACAATAACCACCGTTACCCCCATAATATTGCTATAGGCTGAGGACGAAGTGAACAAGCTGCAGAAGAAGATGCAGCAGCTGGAGAACGACTTGGACCAGGTTCAGGAGTCCCTACTGACCGCCAACAACCAGCTCGAGGAGAAGGACAAAGCTCTCTCGAACGTAAGTGTCTTTCGGTGTCGGCCTCGAGCCCCATTAACCTAGCAGTTTCTCCTAGGCTGAGGACGAAGTGAACAAACTTCAGAAGAAGCTGCAGCAGCTGGAGAACGATTTTGATCAGGTGCAGGAGGCTCTGCTCACCGCTAACAACAACGCCGTGGAGAAGGACAAGGCTCTGGCCAATGTAAGTTGCGTAGACGCGCGGTCTGTCCCGCCCACTCACACTTTCGAGTTTCCCCTAGACCGAGGAGGAGATTCGCATAACGCAGAAGAAGATGCAGCAGGTCGAGAATGAGCTCGACCAGGTTCAGGAGCAGCTGTCCGTCGCTAACAATAAGCTTGATGAGAAGGAAAAGGCCTTGCAGAATGTAAGTAAGGCTGCAGGCCGCCGCCGCCGCCGCTGCTCAACTCCAACGCTTGTTCACATTATTTTTCTTCTTTTTTTCCATTACGTTGTGCACTTACCCTAGAGCGAGGAGGAGGTTCACAACCTTCAGAAGAGGATGCAGCAACTTGAGAACGACCTTGACCAGGTGCAGGAATCCTTGCTGAAGGCTAACATCCAGCTTGTGGAGAAGGACAAGGCCCTCTCTAACGTAAGTGAGGCGGGGCCCGTCGCCGGCGCAGGAGCGCCCCGCCTTCACCCCGAGCTTGCCCCGTCCAGAATTCCAGAAGCTACTAATGTCGCGCGGAGCCGAGCATGACCCATTCTAAAGAAAAGTCAATACGTTTGCAATTTAAAATCAAATTTCCCGCTTAAAGCCTTCTGTGCAATCATGTCGAGGTGATTTGCGTCCCTTTTCCGCACCCCTTAAACGATCCCCGTGTTGAGCACCCACTGAAATTGGTCCGTGAAAGCGTCCTCTGGTTTCCGCGAGTGCCCTTCGGAGGCAGAGAGGGCCTCCGCATCCTGAGTTCTTGTTCCTCCACGCCCAGCGAGAAGTGAATAATAATTAATTAATAATAATTCTCAAAATCAAAAATCCTGCCTTGGTCTATCCGTCAGCACGTGCCCTGGCATGAGTTAGGGTTTACTAATAACGTAACCTTAACCTTCAGGACTGCCCCCTTCCCCCCCCCCCTCCCGTTCCCTCTGCCTGATCATGCATCATGCAAAAGAAAAGAAAAAATCCCATTCGATGTTTTCCCTTTACATATTTTTTTTTATTTTTTTCCACATCCGATTTTTTCCAATGGCTTTTATTTGTCAGTTCACGATTTTCCGCTCAAAACAGCCAACCAACCATTCTTCATTCAACATCATTTACTTTAACACTCCCCCCCCCCAAAAAAAAAAAAAAACATAGACATTTTAGGCGAGCACGGGAAAACATTTTTTTGAAGTATTTTGAATTCCCTCCCCATAAAAAAAATGAAAAAAGTCCCCGGAGACCAAATGAATGTTCCTTATAAAGTAGTCGTAGCAGCCCTGTAGTAGTAACTTCGAAGCACAAAAAAGTATAGTTATGTGACTCGGACATAGGCCTACGACCATGACCGTGGATTTCTTTTGGTTCTTTCGAGAAATAGAGACAGAAAAGCATAAAGATGGCAGGCTTTGATTCTCTCTCTCGAAAGACCAAGATCCCACTGAGAACATAGGCCTATTATCTAGTCACGTGGTCCCTTTTGTGCATCCATTATAATGATTCATAATACCCCATAAGTTTTTTTTTCCACACTATTCCCAAGTTCACGGAATGCCAGAATGATCAAATTCGGTAACCGATTGATCTTTTTTTAATAATACTCAGTCGAGAAATATTCTTGTTTTGAATTTTATCCCCCGAGGGTAGCACGTTCCTGCTGTTGAAAAAAATATATCCAGTGGCCTTTCCTTTTCTTCGATTTTATTTCCAGTTAGCTTTCTATTTCGTTTTGTATTGCCCTTCGTAGACTAAAGCTCTACTAAACAGCCTAACGTTTAATAAGGAAAAGTCTCGGGTCAGCTTGAGAAGTGTTATTTTCACCGAGACTTTCTGATGAAGAGAGAAAAAAAAATAATTAAAGAATTTCAGAATGACTTCAATCGTGTAGTAGAATTAGCTAACTCGAGTGACTAATTTTGATGTTAAAACGCCAGGGTCCGTATGCAAAATCCTCTATAAAGAAAAAGAAAAAATGCAAAGACAGAAAAAAAGACGAAGCGATCAATGCGCATCGCCCATTTTCTGAAGGGCATTTTGCACGCAGCGCGATGAGCTTTTGTTTTTGTTTCCTCGCGCCTCGAAACGAAATCACAATTGCTTTTCTTTTTTCATTTTATGGAGCTGCTGTTGCTGTTGATGCCGGTGGAGACGTAAGAATAGCATCCATATTAAAACAAACCTAGCTAAACCAACTTAAATCTCACAAACGGAAGAAAAATTTTCCGACGGGTTAAAAACCAACATCGCTCTAAACTTCACCAACTTAAAGGTCATCCCTTCTCACCAAAAGTCAACATTATATATAAATAAAAACATCACAACCATCACTCAGACAGAGCCACCCTCATCACAACCACCAACGCCAGAGTGTCGCTGCTGTGCCGTCACACTTCTCTCTCTCATCATCACAATCCTCATTAAAGACAACAAAGCTTCTCTTTCTTTTTCAGCTACTAATCGTTATGACAATGTAACCAGTTATTTCAATGGGTTATTATCATATTATGTTTTTTTTTACTGCACTTTCTTTTCTTTTCTTTTTTTTTTTCTCTTCCTGTCTTTATTTCAACTTGTATCTCTCAGCTTCATATAACAACATGCATGGCAACATCCCCGGAGTAAACTCCTAAGTATATCTTTACAGATAAAGTCCGAACTCCAATTGTACTTTATAACAACTTATGAAAAACTCACGCTTGGCTTTTGAAACAAAACAAGCCTTTCTCATTAAATCATAAAAAAGACTTCTATACACGTATGTATATGTAATATTTATGTATATCTCAATATATATATATATATATATATATATATATATATATATATATATATATATATATATATATATATAATACGCATACGTGTATACAAGACACACATCACCAGATTCCCTCCTAGTTCAAAGTAAGAGCCGTCACATCAACACCAAGGAAGGAAGCTCCTGGCCCATAGCTTCCCCAGGAGCCCCCGAGCCTCCCCGTCTTCAGCTGACCCAAGGTAACCCGAGCTGCCTGAACTGACCTCACGTCCGGAGGGTGAGTATGACTTCTGTTCTCCCGTTTCCTCCCTCTTTTGGGCCAGGGAGGAACGGGGGCCTGTTCTCTGGCGGGGATTGTAAGTTCATAATGGATAAAGGATGGATTCTGATGAGACACCGATAAGATACAATACTGTATCGATTTTCATGCTGTGTATTTGGCGAGGTATTTGTATCCATGTTGCTTAACGTGCGACTTTTTTTTTGGACGGCCAGGGTCCGAATGCTGGAGATATTCATGTAAGGCTGTTTAGTATCTAACGTCGAAGAGAAAATATACAATTTATATTCAGTTCAGTGATTCTTCCATATCAGAAAATTTAGGCCGTTCTTCGCGTTTTTTGTGACATTTAGTCCTGCCAAAAATTAAAATGCATCGCAGTTTCATGAAGAAATAGAGTAGGAGGCTTCACCCAAAAGATTCCTTTCCTCATGGAATCCATGGCATTTGAGGAGCGCATGCACGCACGCATGGCGGCCTAGGCAGGGGTAGCAACCACCACTTGTTTCCGAGCGTGGTTTTAGACATAAGGGGAATGCGAAGATTTCGAGTAAAACAAAAGTTTTGGCGTTCTCTTCAAGAGCGGCGGCCGGCTAAATATAGTAATGGAGGGTATGCGGGCACATGCGTGGCCAGGAGCCATAAATGGAACAGGGGGCCCGCTGGCGCCGACCCCCTCAGTAGTGGCCCGACGACCCTGCCGATGCCACCGTCGTCCCCGGTGCCAACCTCATGCCCGCGGCCTGCTCCTCTTATCTCGGGACAGGATAAGTGCGTTACGAAAGCCTCGCGTGATAACGAAGTGTTAAGAGTGCGTTCCGGGAAGGAAAAGAAGAGCAAGTGTCGGGTAGCGCGTGTTTGAAAGTCCCGCGGTTGGCAGGCAGTAGGTTGGCTCGCTGCCACCAGTGGCGCTGCCATCGCCGAGACGTGAGTGTAAACACAGTGGTGGAAACATGGACTCCACCTCTAACAGTGTGACAGCTCCGGGAAACCACTCTCATTCCTCCCCTATAGACAGTGTTAATAACAATACGATGCAAAATGGGATTGCCACGCCCTCGGGTGACTCAGAAGAAACAGACGAAGTTGAAAGTGTAAATAGCAGTGTAGGAAACAGAACTTCAGTGAACGGTGGAGTGGCACTCGGTAGTGTTGGCAATGTTACGAGCTCATCAGCTGACCGTGATAGAAACGTAAATAATGACGTTGATGCCAAACCAGACCCCGAGGACGATAAAGAGCTAGAGGAACTTGCCAAACTTAGGTGTCAGAGCGTGGCAACAGAAGTGGTGGCAGAGAGATATAAGCGAAGATGTTCCGATTATCCGGGTTTTGCGTTCGGCTCCTCCATTTTCAGTTCGAACACTATGATGAAGTTCAGCATTATAAAGAACGAGTTGCACAACATCATGAATGTGCAATTGAAAAGGGTTAGTATTTCATGTTTACTTTGATTTTTAGTGTTATTGTTGGCAACTGTGTCCAAGCCTTCCTTCTAGTTATTATGTTTTTGTTCTAAATATGTTTTCACAGACAAACTAACTCCTCACACGTCACTGGGTTAGAAAGGAAAATAGTTTTTAAAAAGTTGGCCCACATGTCGCACTAGGTAGTTTCCTGCTCCTTGCTAAGTAAAAATAAATGTCAAATTGCATATTGGCATCTGAGCAAAGTGGTGGCAACAGTGCGCAGAGTTTAGCACGTGTTTCGCTCTCTCGTCCCGTCTTTTCTCTCTCTTTCGTTTTCCTTCATTCTCTTTCGTTCAGTCTCCTTCCTTGTCACACTCTTAGTTCTCTCTCTCTTTCTGAACTTTCTTGTAACTTGTACCTCTCCCCCCCACCTCTACCTCTCTCTCTCTCTCTCTCTCTCTCTCTCTCTCTCTCTCTCTCTCTCTCTCTCTCTCTCTCTCTCTCTCTCTCTCTCTCTCTCTCTCTCTCTCTCTCTCTCTCTCTCACCCAGCCCTTCCCCTCCCCTCCCCTATCCGTATCTCCTCTCCCTCTCCCCCCCCTCTCTCACTCCATTTTTCCTCTTCCCTCTTCCTCCGCCTGTGTTTCTCCTCATCACTCCGCCCTCCCATGTCTTGACGTAACAGCCACCAAACCACAGTAATGACTAAGGCATTTTGACATTTCTTGGCAGCATTGCACACGCCCTGTTCACGCCGCGCAGCAAACAAGTTGTTAGAATAGTTAGGCCTTCACAAACGACTGTTCGATAGTTTGGTGTGTACACAGATACATACTTATGATAGATACATACATACACGCACGATTATATACATATATGCATTCACATACATGGATATATGCACATAGAACTTGTATCCGTACATATACAAACACTAGCGTAACAAATGTAATTAACCTACATAGGCTATACATGCACAGACACACATAGAAACCTAAGTGCGCATATACACACATGCTCATGTACATATTTAGATACATTACATGCACACTCACACACATATGCATATATACTTCCGCAAACCTGCCTTGTTCACACACACACACACACACACACACACACACACACACACACACACACACACACACACACACACACACACACACACACACACACACACACATACGCATATCCCCCCCCCCCCGCATACACACACACCCGTATATACACACACACACACCCGCATACACACACACACCCGCATACACACACACCCGCATACACACACACACCCGCATACACACACACACCCGCATACAGAGTAACACATACGAACATCCAAGAACATAGACATATACCTACACGTATATCGACATACACAAATATACATATGCAAATAGTCTGTCAGTCACTCGCACAAACACACCACCATTGGGGGGTGAGGGAGAATGGGTGAGGGGGAGTGAGGGTGTGGGAGAGGGGGGAGGGGTGGTTGGTGGTTCACATTGAACACAAACCAATGAGGGCAGCGGAAATGAGCGAGGGAGAGGTACATGACAGAACCGCTCCTTCCGTTCTACAGCTATTTTCTGAACACTTGGAGAGAGTTCAAAGTTTAGCGGTGTTCATGGCATGTTCTAGGAAAGGGGGGAGGGGAGGGAGGGGTTTAAGGGGAGGGGGCGTAGGGGTATGGATTGTGATACGCTGTTCTTTGATTTAATTCGTGGGAGAGAAAAATGCTAAGTTTTCGTTACCAATATCCTACGAGTCTAAAATCACGAGAATTCAGCTTTAGAAACCAAAAGAATTAGCGGTAAAGAGTTCATAATCCGTTTAATGATTTTCGTTGTCTTAAAAATCTTGAATCCGGCGCCACTTAAAAAAAAATCTTGTAATGCGTCAAATCTAAAGAAAACCGGGAGAGATCTTTTCCCGATTGCCGAACAGACCGAAGATGGCGGCGGCAGTGACTGTAGCGTTGCGGAAGCTGTTACTCCAAAGACAGCCCTGAGGATTTGGTCCTATGAGGAGAGTGAGTCACCTGGCAGGCATATGGGCACCCCCCCTCGCCAGCCTGACCCCCCCTCCTCAAACGTCCATCTCTCTGTCTCGATTCTGGCCTCTTTGTTATAAACTGTCCACTGCAGAAGTTAATTTCACCCAACAAGTCATTTTCTTGCTAAGTCCCAAGAGTATGTTGCCCTCGAAGAGAGATACCAGATGACTAATCAGGATCAGACTGTTAGGAAAGAGGAATGTTCAACCGTTTCCTTGAGTTTACGTCATGGCCGGACTCTTCTGTGTCAAGGTACAACAGTCATCGCGGATGCCTTATGGTCCCTATTTCTCCTCAAATACGGGCGGGCCAGGTGTTCTAAGGACGCCCTCACTTCTGAAATGACATGAAATCGCTCCTCGTTTATGAATTGGTGGCAAACGCAGCCATTACAGGTACACATCTCTCGAATGTCCGTTGGCAGGTGCACTCTACTGGTCGCGCTGCGCATGCGCGTGTCAGGATCAGCTGTCAGGCGGGATGGAGAGGGATAGTGTACAAAACACAATTCATTTAAACTTGGAAAGACTTTCACGCCATCCACGGCTGAATCACACTTCCCCAGATTCTCGATAAATGAAGTAGAAATGCCCAAGAGAATGCTTTGTGGCGCCCCTGGCTGGGTATGGGCGCCGGGGATGACGTCAGAAGCGATGTACGAAAACGCCAGTGATAAACCAACAATTAATTGCGATAGAGACTCGGATTTCAGTTGAACTTCGGTTTTCTTTTACTTTTCCTTACTTATTTCTCTCCTCCTATGAATATTGATCACATTAATTCAGCCACGCGTTTTTCGATTAAGTTTTGTGCTTCAGACATTTGGCGAACCTTACACTTTTATTTTTTCTCTCTCTCGCTATTCCCAAGTCACTCATTTTCCTCGTTTTATTCCAAAATGTTTCCTTTATATAAACGTCTCACCACTTTACATACACCACGCGTCTCGATAAAGTCATGTGGCTGTGGAGACATTTGGCGAAGAGTAAAGGTTTTTATTTGGCGAGTTCGGGGTCCCCAGATGAGGCCTTATATGGAAGACGTCCCACTGAAGACTTTCTCTGAAGGATGTTAGTCTGGGATATTTTTCACCTGACGCTTATGATTACGCAAGCACGAAACATTTTCACAGCGAGAGCCAGATGTTGGGTTTATACGAGAACGTCCTAGGCATAGATCGTAGAGGATTTCATGAACGGGATTTTGTGAAATGTGTTATCGCGCATGGCCATTTGAAGATGTCATTGTTGCTTCATCTATGTTAATGTTTGTCAATATGCAAGTATTAATACGTATTTTCGTTATGATTGCTGTTGTGATTATGATTATCAATATGACTGCTCTAGATTTGAGTTTGATATAGTTAAACGAGGTGGTAACTTTTTTGTATTTGGCGCCTAGAATTTCATCCACACCCTTACACCGGCTGTCGGCAATACCTCTTCAAATATCTAAAGTAAATCGTGATTGTTGATTAATTTGTCATTGGTCGTCACTTCTGGTTTCATACTGTCATATAAGTCATTTTGATTAATAACAAATGAGTTGGGATGATATAACCAGTAAAGGTGATTTAATGGCTCAGGTGGGCTCGCGGAGGGATTCAAAACTTTTACCACTCTTTGAGGTCAAAGTAGACCTTACTCGTTCAATATCCGAAGTATCCCTGTCAGTCCAGCAAAGCAATCATCAAACACACTCCCTCTTTTGTTGTATTTCATACGTACACCACCCCATAACGAAATTTGAAAAAGGGAGTTACAGGACGAGGGCGGGACTAGTTTAAGGGGCGGAGTCAGTCAGCGGCGAGGTTGCTACGCGGCCGCCGATCCGAGTCATCCAGCTCGACGACTCTCGCGACTCAGTCTGATTGCTGAGTTGGTCCGAGTGACACCTTACTGTGGTAATTCTGTGCAAGATGACGACCGTAGGCAAAGGAGCAGACCTGATGGAGGTCCTTAAAAAGAAAATGCGTCAGGCCAAGGAAGATACAGAACGACTAAAGGATGAGAATGAGGAACTGTCTCGCAAGCTACACATGGAAATCCTCAGGAGAGAAGCCGTGAGTGTCAAAGCCAGAGAAGAGGAGGAATTTAATGGATGGCAACCGATGCTTTTCTTGTTTTTAGCCCCCGACATTGTTTCCAGACATTCACAATCCTCATTCTCCCCCCCATTTATAAATAACCTCCCCCTTGTCATCGTATTTATCGTAGGCAGATAAGCATTCTCTCTCCATTGAGCGAAAAAGAGGGATTTAAAAAAAGCCGTATATTCAAGAGGGCTCAAGAGGAGCGTCGGTTGAGGCGAGGCTGGGTGGGTGTGTTCTCTCGCTCGATATTTTCTCTCAGCCGCGCCGGTGTGTGTGTGTGTGTTCATGTCGTGCTGTTGGCGAGTTTTCCTTCGATGTCGCTGCCTCCTTGTCCATGTCGAGGGAGATATAGTCATGCGATCATTCCAAAGAGGGTTTATTTGGTAGCGTAAATTCATTTCTTGGGGAAAAGGAGGGAGTTGTGAGCAAGACTTTTGAGGACCGGGAGGGCGAGGGAGGGAGGGAGGGAGGGTAGTCAGCCCGGGAGGAGGTTGCAAGTTGATAAAAATTCTTTTATCATGGCAGATTAGTCCGCCCGTTCGAGGCTTGGAATTTCCTAACAGCGCCTCGGAGACAGTTGAAGGAGGAGAATAGAATGGGAGACTTCAAAAACCCACCTTTTTCATCACCAGTAAATTCGAAATTGATCTTTTGTCCATTTTCTTCTCCATTGAAGCGATATTTCTGAGAGGACATTCACACATGTCGGCTAGAAGACAATTCCCAATATATAGACATTTTTTTTTATAGAATCCTCGTCATAGATCTCACAGGATAACGTAAATTCGAGAGAAATAGAGAGTAGTAAAGCACAGTTCAAGTGAAATATTGGATATATGTGCCCCGTCTGCATTCCACTGTCAACACCACCGCATAAACACATGAGGAGAGGCCCATGTTGAATGCAGGAACCACAGCCCCGTTGTCTGCCCCCTAGCAGTGCCAGTTTCATGTTTTTTTTCTTTTCCTTTTTCGCTTTTTTGTTCTCTTTTTCTCTTAGTATCTGCTCTCCGAGTGTTGTTAGAGAGAAAACGAGTCACTCCTTTTTTTGAATTATAGTTTAAGAGTAGGGCAGCGTGAAGTAAGGGTGGTAGGTAATGGGAGGTAAATGAAGAGAGTAAATAGTAAGGGTTGAGATAATGGGTTAAAAAAAGCCTACCTAGTTTCACATTCGTCTTTTTGAGAGAGAATAACTGCCCAACGACCTCTTTTCAAACGCATGCGAGGTCGTCAACGGTTTTGTTTTGTATTTTTAAGAGTCACTGTTTGAACCGCAAATTGCTGCTAATCTCGCCCTGGAACGGTGAACAGCGCTTTTCCACATTCTGATTAGATTATTATGAACGATAACACGCCTTCCCGAAACAGCAGGCGACTGTGGCACCTCGGCGTAATTAGCATAAGGGTGAAAGTGTCGGTTGGCCGTTGTAATTTGGGTGTAGGTGGAGAATGTGCGACAAAAAAAGGAAAAAGAGGGTTGGGAGAACAATGCTTGGCTGTTGTGAAAATGTTCCTATTTTGTCCCGTGGAATTTCGGTCGATTTTCCCCTGATTTCGGGGGGGTGGGACCTTTTCTCCCCTTCTGGGTCTGGCATCACAGTTACACTCGCTGACCATGAAAGCAGGTGTGTCATGAGCCAAGCAGGTGCATGAGAACCTGATTCAATTGTTTTATAATCAGCCATATCGCAGTCAAATTGCTTGTTCAGTGCAAGACCTATGACCAAGACCCGCCCCCTCTCTTGTGTGTGTGTGTTTCTGTCTGTCTGTCTGTGTGCGTGCTTGCTTCGGTACGTGTTCGTAAGGGCCATGAGACACCCGGGCCACCTGTCTGGGTATAGATTTCAGCGTAGGTCACGATCATTTTTCAGAAGGTTAAGACGCCCCGAGAACTTATAAAAAATAAGTCTCCTTGGCGCAGTGTTGGGTGACGCCAGCAACACGATCTGAGAATTTCCTGTTGGAGGGAGGAGCAGCAGCAGAAGCGGGGAGTCCTTAGGAGGAAGCGAGCCCCCCTTTTCCTTGGTGTGTTAAGAGGCTGCAATAGGTGGTAACACGGCGGATCTTTGGCCGTGCGGGAGGAGGAGGAAGGGGGTGAGGTGGGGGCTGGTGGGTGAAGGTATGGATGAAGGACTGGTAGGTGGGGAGGGCGGGCGGGCAAGGTTGCCCTGCCTACCACCCTCCATCCATCCCTCCCCTCCACCTCTACCCCCCCCATACTCTGCCCCATTCCGTACCTCCTCCTCCCACCTTCACCTCAGCCCGGGGCACCAGAGGCGACCTTGTCTCCGGTACCTCAGTCACCTTCTCGCCCCCCCCTCCACTCCCCCCTCTCCCTCTCCACCAACTTGGGCTGGGCTTGCGCCTTCACTCGCCACATGTTGTTGCTCCAGAAGGCCTCATGCCAACCTGTACTCGAGAGATGGCCATGCCGGCGTGCAGAGGCTCATGACAGGACGAGGCGCGGCTGTGTGTACGTCTGTGTGTGTACCTGTATGTGCGCGAGCGTGTGTGTGTGTGTGTGTGTGTGTGTTTGCGTGGCCGGCTGCGGTAAGGCGCGGCGGACACTTTCCTCGCCGCAATTCTTGCTGTTTACCTGTCACGGAGTGCATTCACCTCCGGGCTGATCTCTATTGAACTTCCGTAAGTTGTATGGCAGATGTGCGTCGTGGCAGGTGTGAAAGGGTGACAGGTGTGCGCACGCGGGGAAAGGGAGAGTGCGCCAGTCAGATTTGGGGGGGGGGGTGGAAGGAGGGGGAGGGAGGCCGTGTACTTGTGTATCCAAGGTTTTGGGCATTCTAGGGAGGCCAGGGCCGGGCCGGGGCGGTGAACGTAAAACTTCATCATTCCACAAGACCTAGGTCGGATCTCTGGGAATAGACCATCCTTGGCTACTCTCTCTCTCTCTCTCTCTCTCTCTCTCTCTCTCTCTCTCTCTCTCTCTCTCTTTCTCTCTCTCTCTCTCTCTCTCTCTCTCTCTCTCTCTCTCTGCCAGTGCTGTGAGCTTCTGCCTTGAATTCTCGCGCTCTCTCGCCTGATTGCCGGTGGCGGTGGGCACGCCGTCGCCGGGAGAGCTTGGATTTTGGGCTTGGAGTGCACAGGTGTGGTGAACGAGAGGGAAAGTTGGGCGCGAGATGGGGCAGGAGAGGGGGGGGGGGCAGGGGGAGAGGGGTGGAAGTGGCGGCCTTGCCCATGCGTGACGTCACAATAGAACTGCTGTTCTCCCTCGCGCCGTATGAAACCCTAGGTCTCAAAGCGGCGGTTTCACCCTGCCTCCGCGGGTCTCTCCCTCGGCCGCGCCCTGCTACGAGGAGGTTCGAGGAGGCCGCGGGAGGCTGGCGGTGTGCCTCCTGGTTCCCGTTGACCTTCTTGAGTGGATGAGTAGTCCGGATGCCCGTTCTCACTCCCTCGTTTCCCTCTGCTGCTGGAGGTCACGGCAACACCTGCGCAGGTGTGGTTGCTCAGCACCCATTCTTGGAAGACGGAGCTAATTGGGTTGTCCTCGCATCATTAGGGCGGAGTTAATGAATTGGTGGAGACTCGTTAGCGCCCGGGGAAACCTGGGAGCTGGAGGCGGAGGCCGACGGGAGTGGGTGCAGCGGGAGCGACGACGCTCGAGGGTCAGAGGTCGCCATCCTGTGGCGCCACCCACGAGGTCACGCCCACCCCCTCCCTTCCCCGTTGGCCACCCCCCTCTTCCTCTCTCTCCCCCGAAGCCTGTGACCCGGTTTCCGCCTGCCCCCGACCCCTCTTCCCTCCGCGGTCCCGTTACGACACACGGCCACGCATAATTGCGAGCGCCGCCGCGGCTCCCCGCTCCCGAGGTCTTGCTAGGCCAGGAGCCGCAGGTGCCCCGGCGGTTCCGATCGTCCACTTAGTCTAGCAACAAACTCTCTCTCCCACACCCACACCCCCCTGGGCCCCCTCCCCGCCCCCTCCAAACTAGACCTCCTCGGACGCCCTCAGCGCCAGAGAGTAGTAGGCATTGATCAGTCACAGCTGGTTTTTTGTGTCGTGTCTGGTGGCAGTTGATAACATGCATGGCGGGCTGTCTGACGGGCGGGTGTGGCGCGGTAGGTTGTGTCTGTGGTTCAGGTGAACCGTGGGAAAGACGAGGCTCGACGTGGGAAACATCTGTGTCCTATGTAGCCTGTCTGCCCGACCGTCTGCCTTCCTGCCTGCCTGCCAGCCTGCCTAAATAAAAGAAAAGGAATCAAACCTATCGTCTGTAAAAAAAAAATAGCTAAACATTAGGTCCCTGTACAAGAACTTTTGCCTAGCTTACAGGCAGTTAATTGTTCTCGTTCAGCCGAGCAGTAGCGCCCCCCTCCCCTCCTCTCCCCCCCCCCCCTCTTATGGATAGCGATTCCAATCCAGGCATGAAGACCTAGGCGTGCTGCCTCGCCTCGATTTGCTGCTGCTGGTGTCTTGCTCTTCCCATATTTCTTGTTCTCTCGACCACTGTCTCTCTTGCTTTCTCTGTTCATTTCTCTTTCGCTCGTCTCGCTTTCGCTTTATCGGGCTCTCTCCTACTTTCTTTTTTTCTTTCTTCTCGCTTTCTCTCTGTCTATCTCACTCTGTTACTTTCATTTCTCTCTCTCTCTCTCTCTCTCTCTCTCTCTCTCTCTCTCTCTCTCTCTCTCTCTCTCTCTCTCTCTCTCTCTCTCTCTCTCTCTCTCTCTCTCTCTCCCCCCCCCCCCCTCCTCGAATTCCAAGAGCGAGAAGTCTCCAAAACGGGGCCACTGCAGCATTTTATGAGGGTCGGGGGCAACCAGGCGACGCTGGTCCTCATGCAATCAATCTCATCGATCTCTCAGACACATTGCCCCCCTCCTCCCGTTACTTCACCCCCCTCCCCCTCCCCCCTTTTCACGTAGAGCGCAAGTACAGTGCCATGCTCCGTGCGACGTGGGTGCCGTGTACGTGCCGGCACGCTAGAGAGCCCGTCGTTTCACGCACTTTGGGGAGAAGGAAAGGAGGGGGGGGGGGAGGGTGTTAAAAAAGGGAGGGTGGAGGTTTATTTTGGATTTTTATATTTTGATATTCATTGGGTAGCGGTAGTTTTATGGGTGTTTTTTTCTTTTTTCTTTTTTCTATAAATTGCTGTGACTCATTCACTCGTTCCCCCTCTCCCTCCACTTCCCCCCCCCCCTACGCCTCTCCTGTAGGGGGGGGGAGTGAAGGGAGTGCCATAGTAACGTGACACGGGGTCCAGCCCTTTCCTCCCTCGCAGCGGACGTGGAGGGAGGGAGGGAGGGAAGTAGTTAGCGTTGGCGGTCACGCAGATGGGGAGTAGTTGGAGGGAAGGAGAGGGGCAGGAGGAAGAGGGAGAGGAAAGGGAAGGGAAGGGGCAGGGAATTCTATGGCTAGGCGTGACCAGCTGTGGAAGTCCCGTGTCTCTCTCTTTCTCCCCCCACCCCCTTATCCCTGCGTCCTTCCCTCCCCCCACCCCTCCATCCCTCCATTCATCTCTCCCTCCCTCCCTCTCTCCCTCCCTCCTTTCCCTTCTCGGTCCCCCGCGTGACTGTGCGGAGGATAGTCAGCAGTTGATTCATAGCCATAAATGGTACTAAGCTTCCCTCTGTGACGTGGGAGCTTGGCGAGGCTTTCCTCTCGTCTCCTCTCTTCTCATTTTTCTCGTCAGCCTTTTATTTCTTCTCTCTGTCTTCGCTTGTCTCAATCTACGTTCTCTTTTCTCGTCTCACTCCCTCTTTCTCTCATGTTCTCTCCTTTCGCGTCTCTCTTTTATTCTTTTATTATCTCTTTCTCTTTCTTTCTTTCTCTTTCTCTCTTTCTCTTTCTCTTTCTCTCTTTCTCTTTCTCTTTCTCTTTCATCCTCCAGCTCGCCATCTCGTACGTGCACAGTTGTAATAAGGGCTCTTGGATCCTGTTATTCGATAGTTATGGGAAGGTGCTGTGTAGGTTGGAAGGGAGGGTGTGTGAAATGAGATGCAGAACAGAGAGAGAGAGAAAGAGTAAAAGAAAACGGAAGAGGAGAGTGAGAGTGCCAAAACTACTAGACCTTGGCGAGTGTGACTCTTTGCTTTGTACGCACACATGGACAGAGTGAAAGTCATTTTGTATGCTGTTCCTTTTTTTCCCTCACTCATCTCTTTCTCTCCTCTCTTCTCTCTCCTCTTTCCGTGTCACGGGGGGGGGGGGATGAGAAAAGTTTTGTAGAGAAAAAAAGGCGGCTTGCGGTTTTCGATTCTACATTCATGGTTATGGGTGTATGGGCGTGTGTTTGTGTGTACGTATGTGTGGAAATTTATTGCACGGGGAAAAGTTCTGACAGGAAGTCCATATAGTACATCGGTGTCAATAAAAAAGAGACAGGGTTGGGGAAAAAATGCCAAAAAGTGCCAAACTACTGTGCCACGCCGACTACACCCCTTCCATGACACCCCCACCCCCCCTTCCCTTTTGCCATTCAATTCCACTGCCGAATTTATGATTACGATGGCCCTCCCCACTATAAAAAAAACCCTCCCTTCTGCCTACAACATATCACGTGATTTTTTTTTTTTTTTCATTCATTTGAAATTCACTCTCATCGAAATTTAATTTAAAAAAAACCGTAAATGTATCCATGCAGTTACTGGCGGAATGCGTGCTCGAGTCCCCCAACAATGTATATATGTACATGGTGGTGGTTTTTCGTAATAGATGCACAGCCGTGTTCGCGGGCGTGCGGGGTCCCATATTTCCATAGATTTCGGCGTCGGTGGAGAGGGGGAAGTACCGAGGCCAAGCAAGGGTAGGTTTTTCGTGTCTGTGTGCGTGTCAAGTAACCGTGTTTCCGCGTGTAGGTGTGGTCTGTGTGCACTTCCGCGGTTGTATACAGCGCTACTCCACCTCTCCCCCCCCCCATTTCTGTGTCCGTCTGTCCCTCTCCGCCCACCCACCCTACTTCCATGTGTACGTCGTGGGTTGTGGAGGGGGGCGTGTGCGCACGGAAGTTCCAGGCGGGATGGGCGGATCTTCGGCAGAGGGGCGGCGACGGGATTACGCGATGAGGTTTGTTATGTTCTGTGGGCGTAGGCGGTGTTGGTACGCTGGTATCGGTGGGGTGGGACGGGAGGGGGAGGTGGAAGGAAGGTGGGGTGGGGTGGGGAGTTAAATCCCTATCGCCTCATTCACCTAACTTCGCCTCCGCCCCTTCTCCCCCGCCCACCCTCGCCCACGGTTCGCCCACCGCCACGCCCGCCATGCTTTAAATTGGTCATAAATGGGACAAGCATCGGCGATAGATTTCCATTAGATTTGATGAGGATTGTGTTAGGGGAAGGGATCGCCGAGGGACTTTGGCCTCTGGAGCGTCTTGTCCGAGGGGCGATGGAAGCAGTCCCCACGGCGCTTTCCCTCTCCCTTTTCCCTTCCTCGGCGCCCCCTCAGGGACCTAAGGCGGCGATGAGAGGAACGGCTGAGAGAGAGAGAGAGAGGAGGGGGGGGTGAGCATCGTGGGTCACCCATAGCGCCGTTCCCCGCGCACTTTCACCCTCCGCATACCTGGTGGGTGACGCATCTCTCCCCCAAAAGTGTCGGGCTTTTGATCTGTCGTTCTGTTTGTCACTTATTCTCTCTCTCTCTCTCTCTCTCTCTCTCTCTCTCTCTCTCTCTCTCTCTCTCTCTCTCTCTCTCTCTCTCTCTCTCTCTCTTTCTCTCTTTCTCTCTTTCTCTCTTTCTCTCTTTCTCTCTTTCTCTCTCTCTCTCTTTCTCTCTCTCTCTCTCTCTCTCTCTCTCTCTCTTTCTCTCTCTCTCTCTCTCTCTCTCTCTCTCTCTCTCTCTCTCTCTCTCTCTCTCTCTCTCTCTCTCTCTCTCTCTCTCTCTCTCTCTCTTTCTCTCTCTCTCTCTCTCTCTC
Source organism: Penaeus vannamei (assembly GCF_042767895.1). Classification (NCBI taxonomy): domain Eukaryota; kingdom Metazoa; phylum Arthropoda; class Malacostraca; order Decapoda; family Penaeidae; genus Penaeus; species Penaeus vannamei. The sequence goes on along the minus strand of NC_091591.1, from coordinate 6,298,897 downwards.
TCTCTCTCTCTCTCTCTCTCTCTCTCTCTCTTTCTCTCTCTCTCTCTCTCTCTCTCTCTCTCTCTCTCTCTCTCTCTCTCTCTCTCTCTCTCTCTCTCTCTCTCTCTCTCTCTCTCATTACTCCAGCTCATTGCCCTTAAATAGGGGACGATTTTAATTGTAATTATCCCATTGCCCATCATTCTAATTCACGGGTAATAGGGCTGGATACAGTCGGTCGAACGAGTTAAGTAACTCGAAAGGGCAGAGCGGATGGGGCCGGATGTCGAGGCGAGCGAGAGTCCCGATAAGATAAGAGAGATAAGAGGACGCTGCGACTCCGGTGATAAAACTCTTTAAGGTTAATAATGTGTGGGACCATTTTGTCTTCGTCCTCTCGCATTACGGCGAAAGATCGATGTGTATTAGCCAGGTGTGAGAATGTCTGTCGTGGCTGACCGTATCGATTCAACTTTTTATTATTTTTTTTCTTTTTTTAGTTCTTTCATTGAAGAATTCGGAATTTCCAGTTCTGCGCCTTGTTGCACATCTTGAACTTGCTCTGCAACCTTGGGACGATGGCGGTGGCCGTCTTAGCGGGATGAGCCCCCGCGAAAAGGCCCGACTCATCCTGTTGCAAAGCCTGTTGCGAGTTGAACGGCAACGGCTGGGGAGATGAACGAGGGGTTGAGGGCAGCGGCTCCCTTTCTCTCCTCCTCTTTCACCCCCCTTTTTTACAATTTCTTTTACTCTTTTTTGAGCCCAGAACTCTTATTCTCACTTTTCTATTATCTCGGCTTCGTCATTTCCCAAACGCGGCGATGAGTTCACTTCGGAAAGGGTCCTGTTGTTTATCTTCGAGCCGGCGGCGGCGAGGAGCAACAGACACCCTCGAGGGCAAGCCAGAGTGAGCCTTGCAACACTCGCCCTCAAGGCTGATATTGCGTTGCAGGCTGAGCGAGAGGGTGCCTCTGGTGGTGTGAACGTCTCTCTCTCTCTCTCTCTCTCTCTCTCTCTCTCTCTCTCTCTCTCTCTCTCTCTCTCTCTCTCTCTCTCTCTCTCTCTCTCTCTCTCTCTCCCTCTCCTCTTTCTCTCCTTTCACCCCTTTCTCTCTTTCTCTTCTCTTTCTCTCCTTCTATCGTCTCTCTCCTTGCCCCTCTTCCTCTTTCTTTCTGTGTCAGAGCTACACCCTGCCGTTAGCGCCTAGAATGTTTAGTCAAAAGTTCACTCACACATGTAACGTCATGAGCCAGTTGTAGTACATACCACGCTGGTTCTGACTCTCTTTATTCGTTCGCCAGTCTTTCTCGTTCTTTCTCTCTCCCTCTTTCCCACTCCCGCAGCCTCTCTCTTTATTTCACTCTTCCTCAATTATCTTTTCTTCTATTGCGTGTCTCCCCTTTTTTGTGAGTTGTTCGTGACTTCGTTACCCAGTGCCGAGGCGGGAGAGGCGGCGACAGCGAGAGCCAGTGAGACGGGACGGGCGGGCTCACTGACTCGACGTCTATCGCCCTCCAACCGGTCGGTCTGGAGTTGGAACCGGCTACTTTTCCTCCTCGAAGCAAGCAACATGCAGGTGCCAGTGATCGCGGGGGCTGTGTGCCTCTTGGGGCTACCTCTCGGAGGGCTGTTCGGAGATCTGGGACTTCTACTAGCCGGGGTGAGGGAGGGGTGAGGTCGGCAGTGCCAGCAGCTTCACACGACGGGGGGCTTCTCTCGCCTCCTTTCTTGGGCACGGTAGGGAAGAATGCCCGAGTGAATACAATGCCCAAGTGGGGAAGAAGTTGGCCATCTCCTGATCCCGTGCCCTTTCCTCCCTTGCGCCTCCCTTCCTCCTCCTCCTTCTTTTCCTCTCCTTCCCCTTTTATTCCTCCTACTCCTCCCCCTTATACTCCATCTACTCATCTCCCTCCTCCTCCTCCTCCTCCTCCCCCCTCATCCTTCCCCGCGCAAACAAACAAAACTTGCTGTATAAGATGGTGTTGAAATGCTATGCGGACACGAGTGTGTTGATGTAAGGTTAGACTGGCTGGATGCACAGACTCACCTCTGTGTTCGCGCGCCGAGCTCTACACGCCTAGCCTTTCTCATTCTCCTCGCTCCCTATTCCTCTCCCTTTTCTTTCTTCTCGTTCTCTTTCGTGGACTGTTTCTTTTTTCTGTTCCTGGGTTTCTCTATTCTCTCTCTCTCTCTCTCTCTCTCTCTCTCTCTCTCTCTCTCTCTCTCTCTCTCTCTCTCTCTCTCTCTCTCTCTCTCTCTCTATCTCTCTCTATCTCCACATCTTTGTCTTTCTCTTTTCTCCCTCCCTCCTTTACTCCATTATTATCCATCTACCTCCCACCTCCACTTTCTTTTACTTTCCCTTTCTGTCCTCCTCCCTCGCTCTCGCTCGCTCTCATTCCCCCCTCTCATCTCCCTCATAAGTTCCTTGTCATGCTCACCCGGACTCCAACCGCACACACGCCATCTTCCCCTCCCCTTCCCCTCCCTCCCTCTCTCCCCCTCCCTCTCTCTCTCTCTTCAACGCTTCCCACATCCTCTTTCCTCTCCCCACCTTCTTTCCTCCTCCTTCCCCTCTCCTTTCTCTCCACGCCCACTCCCCCCCCACGCCCACCCCTAGCACATTCTGACAGGGGCGCCTCAGCTTCTTCGTCGTCTTTCCCCTCTCATCGTCTATTTTGAGGGCGTGCTTTCATCATCTTCGCTACACATGTTTTTCGTAGTCAGTGTTCGAGAGGGTGATTAATGTGTGTCGGAGTAACTTAAAGAAAATGGAGAGCTGAGATAACGTATCATTTAAAAAACGGTATGATAAGGGAACACGATAGAGTTTTTTTTTCTTGAGGGGGGTGGGGTGGAGGGGGGGTGAAGGGAGAGCTATCTTATCTCGTCTCGCAACTGAGAGTTCTTCGGTCGGTTGTGTGAGAGAGCTTGCCTTTGTTCGACGTTCGTTTTGTACTGTCCTTTCTTTTCCTCTCTGGAAGATCATAGAAATTATCTGTCTGTCTGTCATTCTCTCTCTCTCTCTCTCTCTCTCTCTCTCTCTCTCTCTCTCTCTCTCTCTCTGAGGTGTGTCACAGTAAGGGTTGTGAGTTATGAGGCGAGTAGTGGCGGTTCCTCATGAGAGTATATAGGACATGGTCAACTAGCTCACTCGCCTCCCTTGCACGAACTCGCAGCACCTCCCCCTCCCCCTTCTTTCCACCTTAATCTCACGCTCCTTCAACTCTCTTAGCATTTCCTTACTCTCTTTCTCCCTCTCTTACTCTTCATTTCTGATCTCTTTCTATTACTCTTTATTTCTATTCTCTTTCTCTCACTCTTTATTTCTAGTCTCTCTCTCTCTCTCTCTCTCTCTCTCTCTCTCTCTCTCTCTCTCTCTCTCTCTCTCTCTCTCTCTCTCTCTCTCTCTCTCTCTCTCTCTCTCTCTCTGCCCCGGAGTCGTAAACACTTAGTCAGCTCTTCCGATGTGTGGAGCCCCGCCTTCTTCGCGAGCCACTATCACCAAGTCGTGATGCCAAGGGGGTCGAGCGGACGGCCCAGGTCTTGCTGCTGCAGTATCGTTTAAATGGTCATAGACTCCTACTCCTACTCCTTGTTTTTACTCCTTTACCTCCGCATTCTCTGCTTCCTTGTTTGCACTTTTTAGAAACTTTTTTTTTTCTTCACTGTTCTTCTCGTTCTCCTCCTTCGGTTTCTTCCTTTCTACTCGTACTTTTCTTTCTTCTATTCCTTCCTTTTCCTCCTGCCCCTCCTTCTCTTTTCTTCTCTCCGTCCTCCTCCTCTTTCTTCTCCTCCATCTCCTCTTTCTCCCCATCCCTCTCTATTTTTTCCTCTTCCCTCGCATCCTCGTCCTCCGGTGAAGTGGCGCATGCAGTGTCGTTGGCCGCCCGCCGTCGCCGCCAGCCAACCGGTGTGGCGGTGTGCGTGTATGGCCGTGATGACGATGATTATGTGATTAGTGATGATTCGTGATTACAGCCTCAGCCCACTTTCCCGTCCCCCTCCCCTCCTCCCCCCTGCTCTTCCCTCAATTCGTCTTTCCTTCCTCTTCCTCTTCACTACTGCACCTTCCTACCCCCTCCCTCTGCCCCTCCCCCTCCCCCGCGCACCGGTTTCTCGACCTCCTTTGCAGGGCAGTGGGAGCGGGAGTCACGGAGGAGTGAGTGAGCCGAATTTTCTTTTTCTTTCTTTCTCTCCCCCCTCTCCCCGAATGACGAATGCTTATCCTCCTCCACCAACTCCATCTCTGTCTCTTCTTCTCTTCGTGTCGGGCGAATTTTTGGGAAAATTTCCCCCCCAGCCTATATATCTATCTACCTATCTTTCTAGCTACCACTTTCCTCTCCCTTCTCCCCTCTTCCCCTCTCTCTCATCCAGAGCAAGAGGGGCGAGGAGGCATCTCCCCTCGCCCTCCGCCCCTCCCCTCGCCCTCCGCCCCTCTCCTCGCCCTCCGCCCCTCTCCTCGCCCTTCCTCGCGGCGCCGGGCGAGGAACGTGCGTGGCCCTCCTCCGCCCGGCTCACCGAGGGCTTAGATCCTGCAGGCGAGAGATGTTTAAAACGCTTAAAGTGCGCAGTTCGGCGATAATGTTTTACCGTCGCACGTCTTCGAGGCCGGGAGCTTAAGGGGGTTGACGTACAGGTTGACGTTTTTTTTTTTTTTTTTCTCTTTTTTTAACGTAATGTGGTTGACTCGACCGCTGGTTACGTCAAGGGGAGAGAAAGAGACGTAGGTAGAGGGACTGAAAGAGAGAGAGAGAGAGAGAGAGAGAGAGAGAGAGAGAGAGAGAGCGAGAGAGAGAGAGAGAGAGAGAGAGAGAGAGAGAGAGAGAGCGAGCGAGCGAGCATGACGTGTGCGAACAGCTGTTTACCTTCACGGCGATTGTTGCCGAGCTGCTGTCATACCTAAAGCTGAATCCGGGATGATTGAATAGGTATTGGCGATTTGCATTTTTGGTATTCATGCGGGAGCCACGGCGCGATGACGGCGGGGACCAGAGAGCGGGAGAGGGTGGTGATGGTGATAGGGATCATGGTGGTGATGAAGAGAAAGGATATGATTAAGTAGTGATGATGATAATGAGGAGGAGCATGATAATGGTAATGAGAGGAATGGTTATGATGATGAGAAAGGGTTGGAGGATTGTGACGACGACGAGTCCCCGAGCAGCAGTCGTCTCGCGGGTCACACTTCCGAAGGCGATAACAGTTGGTCGCCTCACTATCAGCGCCTTGTCCGCCCTGGGCCTCCGCGCCGTTACACACTCGCTCCTTCGGCCGTCGCGATCTCCGTCCTCCTCCTCCTCCTCCTCCTCCTCCTCCTCCTCCTCCTCCTCCTCCTCCTCCTCCTCCTCCTCCTCTTGACAGCTCTCAAGAGGAAAAGGAGGAGCGGTGGAAAGGGAAGGTGGCGATGGCTCCTTCACACCCTCCTCCTCCTCCTCCTCTTCTCTATAACACTTAGGGAAAAGGAAAGGAGAGAAGGGGAAGAGCAGAAGACGAGGCAGGTCAGGTGATGAGGACATGAGACCAGGCCCCCCCCCCCTTCTTCCCCCATCTCTCTCCCTCGGCCGTCGCAGCCATGAGAGCATAATGAACGGGCCTCATCAAAATTGAGACAGTCATGAGGCCACTTGAAAGGCCGGAGGGAGGGGGCAGGGGAGGAAGAGTAGGGCGGGAGGGGCAGGGGAGGGCACGGCAGCAGGGGCAGCGGCAGCAGCGAGAGGAGGGTGGTGGGGGTGCGTCCAAACATGGGCATGGAGCGTGCGTGCCCACCCTGCCACTACCCGGGCATTGGGGCGATCACACACGACCCACCTCAGCCGGGCGGGCTCCTCCTGCACCTCCCCGTCCACGGCGCGCGCACGCCGACGCTGCTGCTGCTCTTGCCCGGCCGTCTGCCTGCCCCGAGGCCGAGCTATGCCCGTCTCTCTCTCTCTCTCTCTCTCTCTCTCTCTCTCTCTCTCTCTCTCTCTCTCTCTCTCTCTCTCTCTCTCTCTCTCTCTCTCTCTCTCTCTCTCTCTCTCTCTCTCTCTCTCTCTTTCTCTCTCTCTCTCTCTCTCTCTCTCTCTCTCTCTCTCTCTCTCTCTCTCTCTCTCTCTCTCTCTCTCTCTCTCTCTCTCTCTCTCTCTCTCATCTCTCTCTCATCTCTCTCTCTCTCTCTCTCTCTCTCTCTCTCTCTCTCTCTCTCTCTCTCTCTCTCTCTCTCTCTCTCTCTCTCTCTCTCTCTCTCATATATATATATATATATATATATATATATATATATATATATATATCTTCCCCCCCTTCCCCTCCTTTCTCATATCTTTCTTTCTCTTCCTCCTCCCCTCCCCACTAAATGCTGACACTTAACCTCGATTCTCGCTCCAGTTTTAAGGTTCCAAGTGTCGACCGCGAGGGTTCATGACTTCCCCGGCCCCCCCTCTCTTCCCCCTTCCTCCTTCCTCCTTCCCCTAACCCCCTTCCCCGATGCAGCCTGGGGTTTCCCTCCTCTCCAATGATCACCTCTTTGCGAACGCAGTCGGAGATTGGCGAATCGAGCCGAATCGGGCTTGATGGGGGGTGGGGGTACGATTTTACTCTAGCCTGTAACATCAGTGAGTGGTAGTTTTGGTTTGGATTTGTCAAAGTAAATAGGTCGGAGTAAAGCAAGATGGTGAAAAGATATTTGGAGAGTTTGGGAGTGTCTTTGGACGTCCTGATGGGAGGGGGTTGGTGGTCGCGTTTGCCGTGGCTGTTGCCCCCCCCCTCCCTTTCCCCTTTGTTGCTAAAGGAGAGCGTGCGATGCATTGCCTCCTATGCGCATGCAACATCTTAAGTGTATACAGTTAATTGGCTTTCCGAATGTATTTACGAGTTATCTGTCGTCGAGAATAACGAAGATGTATGGATAATCTGAATGCCGTTACAGCCTTACGATTTAATAGCAACATGTGGTAAATTTTTGGTGTATATCGAGTGTCCATCCTTCATTATGAATTTTCTGTCAAGGAGGTAACGGGGCAGCCGGGTTCGGTCGCCCCGCTCCCCGCGCCAGAGAATGGGATGCAGAAGTCATGCCAGCACGCAAGTTCCAGCTGGGCGTGGAGCTCCATCAGCTGTTGGGGGCCAAGGCTTCGGTGAGGGTGAGATTGAAGGAGGAGGAGGAGAGGGAGAGGGGAGTGGTGGGGATGGTGAATATCCCGTAGCCCTCCCTCCCTCTGTTCTCTGTAGCGGGAGCGTGGCCGCCCGCTGGTGATACGGGCGCGAGGGAGGCCACTGTTGTTGCCCGTATTCACTCCGGCGAGGTCACGCTCCCTTCACCCCCTCCATCCTCCCTCCCTCTTCATCTCCCCAGCTCCCTCCCCCCGTCTTCCCTCACAAGGCGGCGGCGAGGAATCAATGAGAAGACGGCCTCCTTATAAGGGCAGCCAAGGGAGTCCCTGTATGAGTCACAGGCCCCAAGGGCGCCTCCAGATCCCTTCTCCCCCCCCTCCAGCCGACGGCCGACCGCCGCCGCCGCCGCCGCCGCCGCGCCCCTGACCGAAAAATGCAGAAATTGTGAGCGAGCCATGTAGGGACGGGTCGGCCGTGTGCGCTGCGGCATGTGCACGAATGCGTGTACGTCCGTATCGCGCCGCCGCCGTCGACGTCGAGCGAGAAGAGGAGGCCCCGAATTTGGGACGTTTCCTGGTGATTAGCGACGGGGTCATGGGACTCCACTCGACGCGGCTCGACGGCTCGGCTTCGGCGCGGCGCTCACCTGGACTCGAGCTCGCAGGTGTTCGCCCGCCCGCCAGCCCGCCCGCCAGCCCAGCGAGTCTGCGTGGCCGTGTGTCTGTATGGCCATGTGACCGCCTGTCTGTGTCTCTATGGCCATGTGACCGCGTGACCACGCACCGGACGCGTCGAATGCCCAGAGAAACTCCTAAAGAGGGTTGGCGAACGATTTCTGCATTTTCCATTGGTTCGAGGGTGCTGGTGAGTGGGAGGGGGAGGAGGGAGAGGGATAGGGATCGGGAAGGGGAGGAGGAGGTGGGGGATACCCACTCTTCTCCGAGTACCCCCCTTCCTTCCCCCGCAGATAGGCCTACATCCAGCTCTAGGAAAGGAATCTGGTGACATAAATAATAATAAAAGAACACGAGGCCAGATTTATTCATTTATATATTTTTGTCATGCTGAACACCTTAGCCTACTCCTGATGTTGCCAAGACGTGTTTGTTATGGATGAAGGATTGATTAATAATGTGATTTCTCTTTTTATTTTATTTTCCAGTGGTTCTTGTTTTAATTTACGTGCTGTCTCTCTCTATTTAATCTTTTTTTTTTCTTCTTTGCATTATTTTGTTCTGTTACCATACAAATTTACCTTCTATCATGTTTTGTCCCAATAAAAAAAAATGTTTCTGGTTGTTGATAAAATTCACCAGTTGTGTTCTCTCAACCTGGGGAGGAAGTGGCTTCATTACGATTCGCCAGGCACTTGAGGGCTGGAAGAACTATTTACTGTTTTTGACTCTCTCTATCTTTCTTTCTCATTCTCTGTATCTTTCTTTCTCTTTCTCTGTATCTTTTTCTTTCTCATTCTTTCCTCTTCTCTCTCCTTTCATTCTTTATCCTTCCTTCCTTTTGCATTGTATTCGTACCAGTAAACACAGTTGCTGCATTTCCTTCCTGGCGAATCTAACGGCGGTGCTTCCTCCCCCTTTTTTCCTTTGTTTTATGAATATTTGAATATATATTTTGATAATTTCCAATAATGCTTTTTGTCATATTACTTTACGGTTCTTTGTTTCACTGTATAATTTGTTCTCCTTTATTTGCATATAAGTATCAGTAGATTGATTGCTCTATGATAAGTTATTTTTCACTTTTTGTTTCTTTGGCATTTGCTCTCAGTAGAATTGCCTTCTTTTGCTAATCATGGTTCTATTTTATTATTTGCTTCAGTAAAACGTTTGCCACACGAAATCATCCCATTCAGTCCACGTGAATGAGTCGGTGCGAGCGAGGCTGTCCATGAGGCCGTGTGCGTGCCCGTGTGTGTGTGGGAGTGCTTGCGTGCGTGTGTGTGTGTGTGTGTGTATGTGAGCGTGTGTATGTGTGCGTGTGACGGCTGTACGGCTGTGTGCACCCACTTGGGTTCTCCCGAAGGCGGTACTCTGATTGCGCCCTCCTTTTTCTCCTTGCAGGCTGAGGGCGAGGTGGCCGCTCTGAACCGCCGCATCCAGCTGCTCGAGGAGGACCTGGAGCGCTCTGAGGAGCGCCTCAACACCGCCACCACCAAGCTGGCCGAGGCCTCCCAGGCCGCCGACGAGTCCGAGCGGTCAGTATCCGTGCTGGACGACCAGGACGCCCGCGCCCACCACCTCCTCTCCCGCATCGCCGACATCGGGGCGGAGGTCGAGCGCCTCTTCGCCGCGCTGCAGGCCGAGCAGGCGGCGCAGGAGGCGCTCTGACCCGTCCGCACCCCCTCGCGGGCGCGCACGCCTGCCTCGCCGCCGCGCCGGCCCGCCAACGCCCGCACGCCCACCGCCGCGCACCGCCGGCCTCCCGGGAGGATTCGGCGGCGTCGGGGGCTTTGGGCGGCGACGGGCGGCTGTGGGCGGGGACCGGCAGCGGCGGGGCGAGCGGCCGCGGCGACGGCTGCGGCGGGTGTGGAGGGAGAGGGGCGGGGGGCGGCGGGGGCGCCCGCAGGGGTCGCCCTCAGCCCTGTTCGCACACCTTACACACGGCCACCCACAGCCGAGCCTTAGTACTGCTTGTTTAAACACGCGGAAATAAATCGCAAAAAACGAAAAAATGAAAAATCACAAAAGAAATGCAAAAAAATAAAGGGGAGAGAATGAGAGTCTCGAAAAAGAGAATATGATACGCATATATATAGGAATTCTTTGAAAATAGTAGTTTAACATGACGTTGCCCGAGTTGTGGCAGCCCTTTACTGGCGGTGCCTCGTGGCCGCTCGTCCCCGTTGCTCAGGGTTGACGAGGCCACGACAGGTAAGTGCAAACTCTCGGCCTTTCGTCGCTAGTCTCGCGAAGCAGCCACCCGCCGCACGGGCGTGGCGCTGTAGTGTTTAGGTTCTGTGATGATGATTTTAGCTTAGCCTTTTTTATGGGGATGTAAGAAGGGTTTATTTCATATTAGCCATCTTGTTGGTTAGATCTCTATTGTAATTTCCAAGGAATAATTGATCTTTACCCATCCAATGCTAGGGAAGCTAAAGTTAAGAGAAGTCAGCTAGCTAGTCAATAATCACTATCATAATTATAACTTGTGTTGTCACTTCCTCTCTTGAAATTTGGACGCTGCCTTTCCTGGGACCATCTTCACCACCACCACCAAACCTCCGTCCGTCCGTCCGTCGACCCCACCACTCCTCCTCCATCTTCCCCTCCCCCTCAGAGCCCGCAAATGCCTGGAGAACCGAGCCAACATGGAGGACGACCGAGTGGGCATCCTTGAGGCCCAGCTCGCACAGGCAAAGCACATTGCCGAGGAGGCTGACAAGAAGTACGAAGAGGTACGAGCGTTGCGAAGCCTTTTGGGTTGACAATCGGCCACGGGCCCTCGTAGGGGTTGAGGCCCGGCCAGTGGGCCCACCCCGGTGCGCACCGCGGCAGGGGAAGGTGGACGACCCAGGGAGGCAGCAGCAGGGGAAGTCACACTTTTCAGAAGGGGACATTTCCCCACCGAGTAGAAGGAAGCAAGTCCCTGCAAAATGTTCCCTGGGTCGTCCATACGCAGGCGCGTCCCTCTGCCGCGGGGATTTAATCTTGTTTCCCAAGAGCAGAGGCGAAGGGGCGAGCAGCAGGAGAGCAGCGCGAGCAGGCACCATAAGTCATGTGAGATTCTGCGTCTCTCTGCCCCCGCTAACCCCTGGGCTTACTCCTCCCCCCCACAGCATGCGCAAGGTGCTCGAGAACCGCTCCCTGTCCGACGAGGAGCGCATGGACGCCCTGGAGAACCAGCTCAAGGAGGCTCGATTCCTGGCTGAGGAAGCCGACAGGAAATACGACGAGGTGATTGCCGCATGGAGGCAGTGTCCCTTAGGGAAAACAGCAACAATAATAATAATCATGATTAATCGTGTGTCTCGTTCTTCCTCTTCTTCATTTTCCTCCTCTCCTCTCTCACATTTGCTAACCGCGTGTGTTGACGTCCAGCCAGCGAGCGGGAGTGTGTGCCGGCCGCGTCTTGTAGATACAGCTAACGTCCTCTTGTGTGTTTCTTCTATGGCGTCTAAGGGACTTGGGTTGTCCAAGACGGCCATACTACTACAGCCTTCTTCTCCCTTCTTCCTCATCTAATCTTGACTTTCTTGTATCCAGTTGAATAACACTTGACTACTTAATTTTTAGTTTCGACTCTAGGTCCTTGTCTAATGATCTCTTGGCGTTGACTAACAATAGATTTCCACTGAAATATAGATGCGAAATAGTCAAGTTGACCCCCCTTCCAAAAAGAAATGATAATGAATACCATAGGTTTAGCATGAATCTAGATCTGTATTAGATTTCTCGTTAACACGTGTGTTTATAAGAATTTGTGTAACTAACATTACCTCGAACTTGCTAAAAAAAATAATAAAAAAATCAATAGAATCAGATATAATTCTCGAAGATGCTTCATTTTTTCTTCAACTTTCCCTCCAAGGTGATCAGTATTCAAATTAAATTAATTACCTTTTTTATCAACACTGCAGCATCAAACCACCAACCTTCAACCTTCACAGTGATTTCGTGTAAGATCAAGTGAAGACTCCTTCACTTTCTTTCAAACGGGCGCTTTTGCTCTTTGTCTGTCTGTCTTGTCTCTCGTGTCTTTCTCTGTCCGTGTCTGTCTGGCTGTCTCTCACTGTCCCTCTCAACCCCACACCCGCAGGTTGCCCGTAAGCTGGCCATGGTTGAGGCCGACCTTGAGCGTGCTGAGGAGCGTGCCGAGACTGGTGAATCGTGAGTGTCGGCTGTTCACGTCCCCGATGTTGTGGTCGGGAGCCTTGCCTGCTTTTTCCCTCCCTCCCTCCTCTTTTTTTTATTATGAACATTCCCCCTCTTCCCCCTCCTCCTTTTTATTCTTTCCTCTGGAGAGGGAAAGGGGGAGAGGGGGTGTTCCGTAGACACCAGTGTGTTTTGTGTGTTTGTGCATGCAGCAGCAGCAACAGCAACAGTGTTTTTTTCTTGTCTGGCGGATCTTCCTCGCAATATTTACGTTGGAAATAACCTCAAAAGTAAATGCCTCTCATGAAGAATATATATATCATTGCATTCAAGAAAGTCACTCTTTGGAATCCATCTCGAAGGAAGAAAGGAAGAGACGTAAAGCGGCGAGGACAATCCGCTCCGTCGACCTCCACCCCCGAGAAAGTGGCAGACTGAGTCGAACGAAATGCAACCGCTGACTCCTCCCCCTCCTGTTCATCTGTACTTAAATCATGGACGGTAGTTTGTTCGTTTTCAAGGAGGGGGAAGTGTCACCGTGTTCATTGAGGGTCCATAGTTCAGCCCTAGAGGTGTGTGTTTGTAGGTGTGCATAGGCCTTGGGATCTGTGCCTAATACGGTTTGCCACAGCTCTAGTGTCTGCCTCGTGGGAGTGGAGTTCTGCTTTCTCCGTCTCTCTTATTTTCTCTCTTATTCTTGTTATTTTTTTCGTTTGTGTATTTATCATATTGTACATTGAGTGAGTTCATTGTTTTTTATTTTTTTAAGACTGCATGTTTTCATTATTTATTTGAAATCGTAGATCTCTTAGAGGCTTTACCTTTTTTTTTTTGTTCCATCATTGCACGGCCTCCTCGTGTGTGTGTGTTTAGCAGGCAGAGGCTTCCTTAGAGCTTCCCATAGTCTGGGGAAACATAGCGAAGACGCTCTCGCACACACACGGGTCATTCGTGTTGTTCAAAAGTATATCCTCATTTTCTCCAGCTTTAGTCCTCAGTTTGCTGTGATTTTATATATATATATATACCGGCAAGCAAGCACCTACCTACCTACATTTATATATATAATCCACCATTTATAGTACTTGTTACCACTGCATGATCTTGAGACGAAACACTTGGAGTAACTGTAGTGCCTTTGTTTGATTGCTGTGTTGTGGTGATGCTGTGTTGTTGGCCTCGGGACCCTCCAGCTGGCCCGTAAGTCCGTCATGCTGGAGAACGACTTGGAGAGGGCCGAGGAGAGGGCAGAAGCGGCCGAAGGGTGAGTATTTATGGAGGGGAGAGACTAAGAGGGGGGGGGAGAGAGAGAGAGAGAGATATAGGGGGAGGAAGGGAATGGAGAGAGGATAAGGAGAGTGGGCTTCGCTCTCTTTCTCTCCATCCTTCTCTCTCTCTCTCTCTCTCTCTCGCTCTCTCTCTCTCTCGTTCGCTCTCGTTGACTTACCGGGCCATCTTTTTTTGTTTGTTTTTGTTTTTCTTCTTATAGGTGTCTCAGCATGTTTAACCTTTTGCCAATCTCCTGTCAGCATTGTATAGTTTAGAGCCATTTCGCTGTTGAATATAGAGAAAACAGCTTAAGTATAGTACAGTGTTACTAGAACAAAGATTGAACTTTTTATCCACAGTTTCATGCATAATAATCATCTTTGATACTCAACTTCATGCATAATAATTATAATCTACTATTTTCAACCAAACTTATCAAGGAAGTCCCCATACCTGCTATACAAAGACAAACACGAAAACACTTTCTCACGGGCGCCTTCCTTCCTTTGCAACTTGCAGAAAGATCGTCGAGCTTGAGGAAGAGCTGCGTGTCGTTGGCAACAACCTGAAGTCCCTTGAGGTGTCTGAGGAGAAGGTAAATATCGCCCTTCGAGTTATAACTTGGGATGACGTTACGGGGTTCAACTTTTCGTGTATTGAGCTTAAACCACTTTTTGATTTTGTTCAAAGTTCAAAAGGTTTAGTAATGGGTTAATCAGTAACTTCACTTCGAATGGTTTTTGTTCATTTATTCTCAGAATTGGTTCTCAAATTTATTTTTTATAATGGGTAGAGTAATGCCCACGTCTCGCCCAAGGTTCTCTTTCTCTCTCTTACTTGATATATAAGAGATTAACCCTTCCTAACAGGCCAACCAGCGCGAGGAAGCCTACAAGGAGCAGATTAAGACACTTACCAACAAGCTGAAGGCGGTAATAATGATGATGATGATATTGCAACCCGGATGATGTAGATTTTGATGTTTTTTTCCTATTGTTTTTTAGATGTTGGTGTTTGGAGAGAGAGAGAGAGAGAAAGATGGAATTGAGAGATGGGAAGGGAGAGAGAGAGACCTACAAATGTGGTCTTTTCTCTCGTCTCTTTTCTTCTCTTTTCTTTCTTCCTCCTCCTTCGCCTCCTCCTCCTCTTACCCCCCCCCCCCACCATTTTTTTTTTACTGGTATCTTAACAGATACCATAATCCAGATGTAGGCCCAGCCAGATCCTGCGGGCGCCGTGTTGCTACCAAAATAACATCTCTTTAGAATTATTAACCGAGTATTTTGACGTCTTTTTATTTCTTTTCGAATTGTCGGTTATTTCAAGTGCTGGCGATAAAACAGATGTGTTATCGTCGGCATTTCTAAGCTATTATAGAAAGTTTGTCTTTTTTACACGGTTTAGATGGAAGCACAATACGTGCGGCGTTCTTTTAATTTTAGATTTGGTTTTACGTCACATTACATAATGATGAAACTTTCTACAATTGCTTTGGCCGACTCTTAACTCCGTGTGTTTGTGTGCGTGTGTGTAGCGACTGACCGCATTCTAGTAATATTTTTTTTTCTTTTACCTAATTTCATTTCCATTGGTATTAGTTTTTGTGTGATTTTCTTTTGAATACTAACTCTAGACTATTTTTCTCTAAAACGCTGACAGTCTGCGCAAAGAGAAGACAAGATGGACACACAGCTGAGAAGTATCACACAAAGTTTGAGAGAGGTAATGGCCCAAGGACGTAAAAGACCTCGAGCTTCATTTCCTTTTCCCTCCTCTCTTTGTCTGCTAGGACTGATTTTTTGCCTTCGTCTCCAGGGCGTAGATTGTCATTTTTTCCCTGGATTAGTAGCCTTTTAGTAAATTAGTCGGGCCTTCCTTTGTTTTTAGGGGTGCTTTTTTCCTGTCCTGTGTTTTATTTCGACGGCGTTGGCATGTTTCGCGGTGTGGGAATCGACGCGTTGGGGAAGAGGTAAGGTTTCTGACGGTGGTGGTCGAGGGGGACGGCGCATGCGAAAGGGCTGTGTTCGAGAACCTGTTATCACCCGTTTTCTCTGCGCTGCGTTGCCTAATGAAGCGTAGAATGACCCGGGTGGTACACTTCTCTGGAAATGCAGCTCTTCTTCAGATGCGCGTTTCCCCTCGGTGGTTGATCCTGTTGCCAGGTCTTGTCTCTCGACTTAGGGGAATGTGTGCTTGTGTGGGTGTGTATTTTTCGAGCGACTCTTCTTCAAAGTAGCACCTGCTTTTCTTCCCTGCCTCGGTTTAACCCTCGAGTAAAACCTGGAAAAAAAAGCATTTGAACAGCACAGCCAACCTCGACGGATGTTTGAAGCAGTCACCGCCTTCGTTAACCCCAATGTGTTTTTATTTTTTTTAATTGCCTTCCCTGTGGCTGAGTGTTGTGTACAAAAGCTCCTGATGACCCTAACCGTGCGTCCTGTTGCCCCTTGTTTTAGGCTGCACAGAGGGAAGACTCGTTTGAGGAGCAGATCAAGGAGTTAACCCAGCGCATGAGAGAGGTACTTCCAACGCCCCCCCTTTCTTTTTTTTTTACCACGATGCCGCCCTCCTTTCTTCTCTCTGGAATTTGCTCGTTTATCTTCTCTGTGCATTTGGGTGACCAGCTCTCTCGCTCTCTTCATTAACTGGGACGCAATGCCATGGAAATTTTTTTTTGCCTTTACCTCTTACAAGATAAGAAATCAATGAACTCTGCTTTTACTAATCCACGGTCTGGTCTAGCACGCTCATGCTTCACATTTCCTATGTAAGAGGTATGTGCACGCGTCCACCAATGCTCCCCCATACTATTTACAGTATATTCAGGAAGCTCCTATTTTAACAATCTACAGATGCACTTTCAGAAATCAGATACGCTTGAACTATACTCTTTGGGTGGTTCTAAGGCCTGGGATTGCCTCTTTAACATCTGTCGCCCCTCCCTTCTCTTCTTGTCCCGCTTTCTCTTTAATTCTCATGAATTGTAATCGTGGGACTTCAGCGCTTGCAAGCTGAAGCACCCAGCAGAAGCCTCTCCTCTTTATTTCATAGCAGTCAGAAAACTAGATACTTTTCTTGGAAGACTACTGTGCGTGAAATTTTCGAGCAGTTGGTAATCATGCCTACCACGAATTTTTATTTTTATTTCTTCTATGACCTACTCCTTTGCTTCTTGGGCACTTCTTCCGTTCGTTCTCATTTCGGTGGAGGAACATTGCCTTCTCTTCGTGACTGAGCCTTTACCAGCTTTTATTCTACGGGGTCATACTTCTCAGCTTTTTGTCATGCCAAGGGTGTGTGCAGCCTGTGGCGGGTCTTGGGTGCCGCCCGGCCTGCGCTCTCGGCCCCAAGACCCTCTCGCACTGCCGCTGGGGTCTTGCTTGTAAGTTAAGGTCTGGAGGTGATGGTGTTTGTGGTGCCGATTGGCCGAGCAGGTGCGTATGTGCTAGTTGCTTCGTTTGGTCATGTTTTATATATCAGTTCTCTTTCCGTACTTTCCCTGTGAGCGTATGTGGTTTGTAACTTCGCTGCATATGCTCGGGGAGGAACATCTTGCGAAAGCTTCCCCTCTAGAAATCTTGAAATGGATATACGTGATATATTTTTCTCTTCCCCGCTGTCCCTTTCCCGACGCTGACCCCGTGTGCCCTGTCTTTCCCCACCAGGCTGAGGCCCGTGCTGAGTTCGCCGAGAGGTCTGTGCAGAAGCTCCAGAAGGAGGTCGACAGGCTTGAAGGTGCGTATAGACACTCCCAGACACCACACTCACTACATAGGCACAGCCACGCACACTACACCTCACCCTCACACCGCAAAGTCACACACACACACACAATACACTACTTGTATACTCCCCAGAACTTATCGTGCCCTCGTCTGTCACTGCTACGTTATGTTACGTTATGTAACGTCGTCACCGTGTTGTAACGATCATATAAAAATAATAGGCTCGGTGTCCCTTGGTCTCCTCCCGTATCCCCCAAATTGTCCTTTGTGAATTGTTTTTATTTTGTATTTAATACTTTGGCTCAAGTTCCAACCGTGGCTCTGAATTGGCCATGGAAATATGGCACACGAGATTAAGGATTCTAACGTAGCAGACTTGTTGTTTTCGTTTTTTCTTGCTTGATGAGAACGTGGTAATAGTTCATATTCATTTTAAAGGAGAATGATCTTTTGAGAAGAAAAAACTTGTTCCCACTATTTAGCCTTTGAGGAAGCCACCTTTTGAATTCAAATTGACCAGAGAATTGATTAGATTTCACTCATTTTCTTTCCAATAAAAAATATCGACGAAAAATAAAGACTGTACTTGATTGTTGAGCGTCACACCCCCTCGCCCAGCTGTCACGTGACCCACCCACCCCTTTTGATCGACTACGGCACTGCTATCGCCATGTTTACACTCACATAAGTACTTTCACTTTGGCCGTCGGCGCCCCAGAGGATGTATATATTAGAGTCGTCTCTATACATATCCCTGTATGTATAGAGATGCGAAACCAGTGGCAACTTTACTGCGGAGATCGACTCTGTTTCACCTTTCATTCATCGGCTTCTTATTCTAGAATCGGCATCATTCCTATTGGCTGTTACTCTTTTTTTTTCTCTTCGCATCACCGCCACTGCTGCCAGTGCCTAACATCTGCACAAGTGTTTTTTTTCTCTCTCTCCCCGCGCCAGAGGAACAAGCTTTCGTTGTACATTTATTAATTTTTTTAAGTTAATCTTAATTTTTTCGCTTCTATTTCCTGCCATGAAGAATGACAATTGAAGCAACTGCAGACTGTTGCCGTCAGTATAGCAGTGTCTGGCCGAGCCACTCGCCTTGCTAACACATGTTCCAGTTCACCCCCTCCCCTTCTCGTGACAGAACAACCCCTGTTAGACTAATACAATTAAACACTCCTTCTATTAGTGTCTGTTTTACTTTTTTGTTTTACTCTCTCTCAGAGATTGAACTGTAATTTTTGTTTAATCTTTGCAGTTACTGTATATACAAACAGCAATTTTTTTTCTCTACCTTTCAATCTTTAATTGTTTGTAACCGTTTTGTTTATTTTGTAATCTTTAATGAACAAGTTTCTTAACTTATCTTTCAAAAGCAGTAAGTTCTTAGCATTTCTCTAAGTTTTATTTTTTTCTTTACAAGACATTCAAACTGTTGTGAGAATATTTGTGTTGAGGAGTAGGTAGCCGTGCTGCAGTTAGCTTAGACAGATAAAGAGAAAGACTACTCTAGGATATAGTCCTGTACAGTAGCCCCATTTTCTCGCTGACCGTTTGTAGCCCTAGGCCTAGCAGTAGCCGGAGAGCCCCTATTCTCGGCTCTTCTGTTGTGGTTGTAGCCCCGACTAAGAGTCCGACGACTCTTAACAAGCAGGAGTATATAGTTTTCTGTCAATAAAAAGCATAAACCGGAAAACCTCGAGCTTGCCTTAGTGAGGGGATCAGTGACCGTAGGGGGCCGCGCCTTCCCTCGGCCTCATCCGACGCCGAGGGGAACAGGCTATGGCGGCGCACTGCTAAACGTGTCCGTCAGCTGAGACTCGGAAGACCAGCAATAGTAACACGACTTGCAAAAAAATGATGATAATGACCTTAAACTTGACCAGCTGCCCTCCTCTCTTCACCCTGAGCTCTGAACATACCCAATAGTTCCCTCCCCCTCTTGTCTTTTTATATTTTTTTAAGAATTAGAAACCTCAGACCGATTGTAGAAGAGTTCACGAGAGAGCGAGGGAGGACAGTCCTTGCACGCTCCTCTCCTTCTCTTCTGCTAAGCCTTTATGCTCGTTCCTACCCTCTCATAAGTTATAATCTTGATAAGCTTAGGCTTTTAGGGGTTTACCTTTTGAATTAATGGACAAACTTCCCCTTTTTTGTTGTCTCTGACCCCACAGTGCCTTCACACTTTCGATTGGTTCCTTTCATGCTACTACTAGACTGCATTCTAGTGTGAGAACCATAGAAACCTGCTGTCACTTTCTCCACCAATGAAGAAAGTGATATGTTAGGTACAGTCACCCCCCCCCCCTTCTCCTCCTCCCCCAGACTCAGCTACCTTGCTCAGAGGGACTCTTGTTAAAGCAACGATAGTTATGCTTTTTGTGACCGATTAGCAAGATACTTTAGTGGTACTTGGGTTTTGTCCCGAGTTTTTAGATTTCATAGAGATATTTGGTTTTGGTTTTGCTTTGATTTTCTTGGAGCCTCTGAGCCTAGGCAATAGATTGACGTCCTCCTACTTCTACAAAGATATGTTTTTTAGCTTCCACCCGAGACGCACCGTGCAGCTCCTCACTGCACCCATTTCCTCTCCACACTGCATGAACGTTGCCCAGTTCAATTCTAGGTTCGCCCAGATGACAGGTACTCTCCAGTTCTCTCTCTCACATGGACACGCAACGGATGAAACCCGTTGAGAAGTTCGAACCACAGGACCACCTCCGTTATGGTTGCTTGTCTCTCGCGGTACAAGTTCACTACAACTGAGGACTACTACTATCCTTCTGAATACAGTTTACACTCCGTTCATTACCAAGGGTTCTCTTTGAAAAAAAAAAACTGTAGTCAACACAGAATTTATTTTTAACTTGTCTTTTTTGTTAACTCGCCCAATGGGAAATATCAGTTACTACACTTTCTAAGTAACTAAAGATGTGTTGACTAGCAGTTGAGACCTAGGTTGAATGGATGGTGAAATCGTCAGGGAAAAACCCTCACATCCTCCTGACAGGTTAAACCGATTTCAACACCCTTTCTCCCCTTCGCCATCTGTCTCCCTGCTCTTTATTGACCCGACTTGACCTTGTTTTTATCATAACTAGTGACCAAACGCCCGACGTGTTGCTTTACTCACAAGTCTCGGAATGGATTCGAGTACAGCCAGTACAGTGCCCTCTCATTTTGCACAGGACCGGGAAAAACATGCAAAAATCAGTGAGGTGAAAAAGAAAAATTACACATACATCTAAATATACATGCGTGTATCTTGGGTGTGTGTATTTTATGAGAGATCCATATTAAATAGCTTTCAAGTTGAGTAAGTACTGTACTGGCTGACCGGACTTGATACGAGTAACCCTGTACTTACTTGTTAAGACAGTTGATCCAGAAAGCACAGGGTTGACAGGACGAGTGTGTAGTAATTAGCTTGCATTTTTTTTTTTTTTTTTTTACTTTTGGTAGCATGGAGTGTTGTTTTTTATTTACTTTGTGTGAATTATATATACATATACACCTAATCATTGTTGTTTAGTTATAAGTGTGTGTTTTTTACCGTAACTTGTTTGTTGTCTTAACACCCTTTTATGTTGATATTGTTTTTTGTGTGTACTTTATATCTTAGTTTGACCAGTAGGTATTATTTTAATATAGATAATTCATACACGGTTTAATTTTATTAATTTTTGTTTGTTCATTTAACCTTGCATGTGTGTGTGTTTTGTTTTGTTTGCAGACGATCTAGTAGCTGAGAAAGATAAGAATAGGCTGCTCCAGGCAGACATGGAAGCCACCCTACAGGACATCCAGAATATGTAGACATAATAAGCCCAGGACACATTGGAAGAAGCAGAAAGTCACAGGTTGGCATCATAAACCACAAAGTTCCGATACTTAACAGCCCCCTCTTCCTTTTGGAGGGGCGTACGCTTCGTAACACTCTTCAGAGGAACACTTCTACACTTATGTTTTTCTCTTTTGCTGGGTGACGGGGCACTCTTTCCACGGCCAGTGCTTACATAGTAATTGTATGTTGACTGTATCATTTAATTTGGGTACAAGGGATTTTCTTGCTATATTTCCAGAATCTCATGCACAGTTGGTACAATTGTCAGAATACACGGATATCGGTTTCCACCTATACAGTAAAGATGAAAAAGGGACAGTGATATCAAAATCGTAATCACCTTAAAACAAATTGATGCCATTATATCACTTCAAGCGTGACATTGATAATATCTTGGTGAAAGGGAATCATTCACACTGACGGGTTCCAGTTTTTTTTATTATTCACTGGGAAAGACTTTCTGGCACTAGATGACTTTGTTCAGCATGTTAGCAACGCGCTCTCGTCAGGATATCCGTGAGTGCAGTAGCCGATTCTAGCCGGGGTATCCTGCGAGAGTGCATACTTGTGTGAGTACATAGCGAACTAATAATCCAGAATGGTGCTAACAATAATGTGTTGCGATTCTCAACTCCGATCGCGGGCTTGGGCAGTAAACAAGTCAGGCCATCGGGTTGAGGATCGTAAGTGTATTTGATATCCTCTTCCGTACTAACCAGTCTCTCTCCCGCTCTCTTCCTTGCAGACGAACTTGTCATTCAGAAGGAGAAGTACAAGTCCATTACCGACGAACTGGACCAGACCTTCACCGAAATGTCTGGCTATTGAGCTCTCCACCCCTGACGACTACTAAACTACTACCACCACTACTACTACTACCACCACTACTACTACTACCACCACCACCACTTCTACTACTACTACTAGTTCATAACTTTCCCGATCTTCTCCATGACCACCACTACTACTACTACTACTACCACCACCACCACCACCACCACCATCATAATAGCTGCTCTACTCCCTTTTCTGTTTTGTACTTCCCTTCCGCCCCGACATCCCGCCGTTAGTCGGGTAGTCGGCAAGAGGGAGGAGGAGGAGGATCGCCTTCGTCAGCGTCGGGGCCGACACGTGCACTTCCCCTTCTTTCCTTCCCCATCCCCATCCCCCACCCCTACTCGACTGCCGTCCCCCTTCTACCCCTCCACGACCCCCGACGGCCGGCAGACTTGAGAGGAGACCCCACAACGCGTCATGGTGCAGCCACGGGACCCCATCAGGAACGCAGGCTCGCACGGCATTGCAGGAGGAGCAAACGGTAGTAGGAGCTTACATTGCACCTCCTCTGTGCCGATGCAGTGGCGCTCCTGATGTGGCTTCTGGCGTTTCGGATATATTTATAGTATACTCTCTCTCTCTCCCTCCGGCCTCCAGGTGCGCCCTCCGTCAAAAGCAGGGTCTTGGGAGGGTTAGAAGGCGGGCATAGTCTCGGTGCAGGGGCCCAGCCGCACCTTTACCCTTTCTCCCTCCCCTTCCACCAGTCCGCTGTGTCGGAGGCCTGGCTGCCTCTTGCTATGATACTGCCATCTACCGGTCTTTTATGGAACTTGTTTGCTTATTGTTGTAACGGCTTGGGGAAAAAAGTAACTTTGTACAGCTGTTCAACAAGTAGGCTCTCACTTTGTGGATAACATGTACAATTAGTATAAATTTTTTTATTTGATTCGATGCTAATGTAAATATTGAGAAAGTGGGTAGGTGTGTTAACTTTGTGTCCGGAGAGAGTGAACCTGTGGGTAGAATCGTCCCTTTCTCTCCCAGTTAGACCACAAGTAGCGAGCTCTTGGCTACTACTAGGACGTCGTCGTTCTTGGTCATGGATTGCTAGTAGATTGTGTTAACACGCGGCGGCGGCGGCGGCTTCGGCGCCCAACTCTCCTCAACAACTTCTCTTCTCACCTCAGTCGCCTTCAGCTTCTGGGAACTAACTCTTTTTTTTTTGGCCGTGTTAATTGACCTGTGTTTGTTAATCTCTACTTTGCAGACGAACTGGTTAACGAAAAGGAGAAGTACAAGTCCATTACCGACGAGCTGGACCAGACTTTCAGCGAACTGTCTGGCTACTAAACACTCTCTGCTCCAAACTGTTCTGCCATCTCTCTTCCTATGCCCTCAGCTGGCCTGTAACCTATTTTTTCATAAGCTTATGTCATTCAGTTTATAAGAATCTTTTTACTTTTCCTTCTTTTTATGTGTTGCATTTGACCTTCGATTGAGTCAATATCATCACTAAATCATTCGATAACGTTGGTGAAGTCTGCCATATAGGTAATTTTAATGTTATTAAAAGGTAATCTTTATTCAGGAACCTAGATTTTGAAGTTCATTTCAAAAGGACAGGTTTCATGTATTCTATGGCTTAATAACATAAAGAAATAAATATTTATTATCAAATGAATTTGTTTTGTTGTTTACGCTGTTATCCCGACACGACCATGACCAACGATGAAGCGAGTGGCAGTAAGATGAGCCTAGGACCACTGCTGCTGCCACCGTCAGCCGGTGGACTGCCTGTAAAATATCTCACCCATCTGTTACAGATGAACTTGTTAATGAAAAAGAAAAATATAAGAACATTGCGGATGAGATGGACCAGGCGTTCTCAGAATTATCAGGATTCTAAATGTGGCACACTGGTGGGCGCTAACACGGTGCTTGGACGGGCGTCCGTGTCCGCGGATGTGTGGGCGGAGGCCATTACTCTGTCCACACCCGCAACACGATCACGCCCCTGCGGACTGACTTGACTGACGGCCGAGACGCGCCCTACACCAACACCATCACCACCACCACCACCACCTCCAATCATCACCGCCTGGCCCGCCACGCTAACGTCCGCCGTGTAATGGCCGAGTCCCGGGGCTCCGGAGCTCCAGGGCGGCCCTCGACGGCAGCTCCGTGGGGCTGCTCTCGCGCGCCGCGCTTGAACTCCGTGATCCAAGGGGCGCTGAGCCTCACCAAGGCTCCCCCGTTCTCTCGCGGAGCGGGGCGCCTGCTGAGGTTCCTCGCCCTGGGAGTCGGCCCACGTCTCTCTTGCTCTGTTGCCGTATGTAAGGGTGTGCATAGGTTCACCTTCTTCAACTCGAGTTGCAATCAGTCCTTTTATGCGTCATGCATTTACAATATATGAATTATCAATAATATATAAGTTAATAATATT
>NC_091591.1:6235995-6250995 GCF_042767895.1 Penaeus vannamei | reverse complement strand
TTTCGACTTGATGCCATGGATGTTCCACTGCAGTAGACGTATTTGTTATAACTGTTGGTCATTATTGGTCATAATCAAAGTAGTTGTCCTGGTCAATGTTGGAGCCTTCAAGAAGATCTAGTAGAGTGGTGGAGGTTTCGTCTTCCGGAATATGAAGAACTGGAGGCGGACTGTCTTCGGAAGTGAGGGGTTCTGGGAAGTTATTAGGTGTATGGTCCGTCGGAGGAGGGGGGTTAGTAGGAACATAGGTGATGTCTGTAGGATCATCTACTATGATGATTGTTTCACCACTTAAAGTAAAAGCAAGGGCGGAGAGTGGCAACTTTTTTTTTTTTTTTTTTTTTTTTTTTTTTTTTTGCTATCCAAGGTTTTCAGATAGCCCGGGTTTCGCTTAAGCCACCCAGTAGTGGTGCACTGCGTGGAGTTGGATCAGTCACAGGAAAGAGTCATAGGTCATGGAAAGTAGTTAATATGATAAAGAAAGAGGTTACATGAAGAGGTCTTATCTTGGAGTGGGAAAATTTGAGACTAATTTAAAGTTGTTTTCATTCTCTAAGAATAGGAGTATGCATTTGGCTGCTAAACTAGCTAAAGAAGAGAGATCAAGCCTGTGCGTGTTGGGGAGGTCGCTTGGTTTGACAGGTTGTAAGCATCGACATTGTAGAACATAGTGAATAAGGTGTGAGTGGCAACTTTTTTTTTTTTTGGGGGGGGGGCAACTTCAACGCGGAATATATACCTTTGAGCCACGGCAAGGTGGCTTGCCCTCTCTCCCCCGTGATTGGCTAATCCGCGCCACACGCGGCTGAGGCTGGCAGAGCCGAAGCTCGCTCGCTTTCTTATTGTTGTTATTATGCTGTGCAGGGTGGATTAGCCAATCCTTTGGGGATTCTGAGGGTGACCTGATTTTATTTACATTTATTATTTTTAGCCTTCAACATAGGACATAGTCAGGTTAAAGGTGATGGTCATAGCTCAGTGGAGTGGGGCGTACAGAGGTGGTGGTGGTGTGTTTTGAGTCAGTGGAAGTGTCTGGGGCCACCAGCTGTGATTGTTGTGTGTGTTTGTCAATGATGTTTTGGTAGTGCGTGTATTCTTGTTCGCGTAGGCGGGCCCAGGTGTTTTGTGCGCGTCTGTGTTTGCGTGTGTTGAGTGGCTCGATGCTATATTTTCGGTGTAGAGTTTCTGAGGAAATAAAATCTAATCGTGTTGCGCCGTGTACCCAGAGTAGTGCTTTGTTCTGTACTGATTGCATTTTGAGTTTTTGTGAGTAAGATATTGCAACCAGCGGGACAGCTGTATATTCGAGAATTGGTCTGACAGTTGTTTTGTATAGTCTGAGTTTGGTTCGTGGTGTGCAGCATGAGAAGCGTCGGAGTTTGGTGAGTGTTGTGTTTGCTTGTTTGATTCTGTGTGTGGCGTGTGATGTGAAGCCTGTGTATGCGATGTGTAGGCCGAGTATATTTCCTTTGTTTGCGTAAGGGATAGGCGTGGTGTTTATTGTGATTGGTTGTGCGACTCAGCGTGCTATGTGCATGAGTTTGAATTTGTTTATGTTTGTCTGTATTTGCCATTGGTGCTCAAATGTGTTTATGTTCTGTATAGCTCGCTCTGTTGTTCGTTTCATGATGTGTTATGATTTAGAGGGGTGTGAGATTATCTGCATGATATCGTCTGCATAGGAAAAATAGTTACTGTGTGGTGTAGGTGCTGGCAAATCGGTTGTGTACAGGATATAAAGGGTTAGCGAGAGAATGCTTCCCTGTGGTACTCCACTTCTCAGGTGGAGCGGGGTGCCCAGGTGAGTTCCCAGGCGTATTGTGGCAGTTCTGTGGTCCAGGAAGCTGCAGAGGAGGCGCGTGAGATGTGTAGGAAGTTGTAGCTGTGTTATTTTGTATTTGAGGCCGTCATGCCAGACCTTGTCAAAGGCCTTGCTGACGTCTCGTAATGTGATGTTAATCTGGTGCTTGGTAGCGAGACCAAGAGCGATTTCCTCGTAAACGAGCGCAATCGCACTCTCGGTCCCCCTGTGTGGGCGAAAGCCGTATTGCCTACTGTTGTTTGTTGTTTTCAAGGTGGGTGATGAGTCTGCGGGTAATCAGCCTCTCCAGCAGTTTCGTGGGAACTTCCAGCAACGAGGTGGGGCTATAATTCCCCACCCCGTGTGCAGACTTCCCCGACTTCGCAATAAGGGTGACAGTTGCGTCTTTGAATTTGTATCCTGTACCCAAAACTTGCCTTGAAAATGTCGCGTGCCTGCGAATCATAGTGGGTGGCAGATGTTCGATGATTGTTTTGTTTATGTTGCTTGCTCCTGGTGTTTTTGGTCTGTTTGATTGTGTTTGTTATTTCTTCTGGAGTGATTGGTGTAGAGAGGGGACTATCCTCTGTGAGACTGTTTAGTCTGATGGTGTTTTCAGGGAGAATTGTGTTTCTGTGTTGTAGAAGGTATTGTGTTACCTCGGTCTCTGTGGTGTTACCAAAGCGGGCGTTCTCGGTGGGGGAGATCTGGAAATTTTGTTGCCAGAATTCCGTATGGAGAAGCTCCATCTCCTCCACCGAGTCCACCTTCTGTGATGTGTGTTGTATAAGAATGAGGTAGTTTGTTTGTTCGACCCCATGATAGGGTTTGTGGAGAGTGTTAAGATGACCGGAAGGTGGTCGCTGGATGTAATATCGTCGGTTGTTATGTGGTGGTGTAAGTGAGCTCTGTGGTTTGCAAAGACTAGGTCGGGTGCTGTTGCTCTGTTATAGGCAATGTAAGTTGGTGTGTGAGGGCCGAGGTGTGTTAGTCTGCCTTGTTGTATATATAAGGCAAAGCCTCTGCCTACGTTATTAATGTGATTGTAGGCAAACAGTGCGTGATGTGCGTTAAAGTCTCCCATGATGTATATTGGTTTGTTATGCCTCAGGAGCTGCAGAATGTCAGGTTCAGGTATGTAGGGTCTACGTGGAGGTAAGTAGAGTTTTGTAAGTATGATGGGTCCTTGTGGTGTATTTATTTCGACTGCCAAGAAATCAGAATGGGTGTTGATGATTTTATGTTGGATGTTGTTTCTGATCGCTATAGCTACGTCATCGTTTCGTTCTTGTGATTTGTTGGGAGAATAGATTGTGTATGTGTAGATTTTTATTGGATTGCCGTTATTGAGCCCATGACTGTTTATGAGTATGATGTGAGGATTGTGTTTTCTGTTCGTTTTTTCGTGTTGGCCAGTGTAAGACATCGTGTTGAATGATGGTGAGACGTGAGTGTAGTGTATTATCAGTCATGTTTGTGTTACTTATGTTTTTCTGTTGTGTCCTCTATGAGGTGTCCGTTGGGTGTTTTGCGTATGTTTTTGTACTGTTCAATCATGGTTTTATTGATGTTTATGTGTCCCTCCATTAGGTGGGTCTGGAGGTTCTGGGCTATGACCATTTTGTGATGCTCTGCTTTGGTCATTAGCCACTTGATTCGTTTTTTGCGGATTTCATGGCCGATTTCCTCTTCCGGAATAGACATATTTTGGGGGGGTTTTCGGCGAATAGCCGGATCCCATAAAAGCTAGGGTCCACTACCGTGCCGTCCATCAAACGATCCCAGCCGTCATCACCCTTGTGACACCTCTGGGTTTTTGTGCAGGTGGGAGAGGGGGTGGTGGATCAGGGGACGTGGGAGGGTCCTCCCTGGGAGGAGGTGGCTGGACAGGTTTCTGCCCATTCGGCCTCACAGAGGTGTCAGGCTTAGGGGCTCTCACAGGGGTGGTCACAGGGGTGGTGGGGAGGTCTGGGGGTATCATGGCCAGCTGGCTCTCCAGGGCCTGGTCGTGGGAGGATTCAGGGGATACCGTTGGCGACTGTCTGGGGGGCTGGAGAACTTTAAGAATGCCCTAGGAGTCATCCTTCCCGAGATCTAACTCTGGTAAGTTGTTCTTTCTAAGGGCCTCTTTGGCGTGGTGCCTGAAGCCCTTCTCAGGGGCTATGATGTTTTGCAGGTGGGCGTGCAGGAGCACCACCAGGATGTCCTTAGAGAGGTCATTTGGGAGGGCAAGGTAAATACTGGGCTCTGTTTTAGTGGCTGTGGCTGTGAAAGTGGATTTAATGTCCTGGCGGACCTGGTTGATGAGGGGTTTCCAGGCATTCGTGATGGCTTGTACGGTTTCTAAGACCGCCTTTTGAGCAACTGCCCTGAGTGGCCTGGCTTCTTTCTCCTTCTCCTTCTCGTGAGAGGTCTTGGTGGCCTCCTTGCGAACAGGGCAGCTGTAAGCAAAAGTGCGGTGGTCACCACCACAGTTAATGCACTTCTTGAAGTTGCTAGTGCAGTTTCTATAGCTGTGTGTTCCTGATCTACATTCAGAGCACCTGTCTTTCTTTTCCTCCTTACATTGGCCCTTCAGGTGGCCGTAGCCATAACAGTTCATGCACTGCCTTACGGAAGTGAACCGTTCGAATTCAATTTGCCAGGGGGCAATGAAGAGGTTGAAGAGGTAGATGCCTTTCTCCTTTATATTCTTGGCAGACAGGTGGTCAGAGAATCTGACTTTCATCAGGTAGTTTGTCTTCAGCACGAAGACATGTTCAACATGAGGTCCTGGGGCAGCTGTCATGATCTCATCAGCAATGGTGGACGCATTTTCATTTACGACCTGTCTGTCGCATTTTTTGAATACCAAAGTTAGTTTTGCTTTCATGTCCAGGGGAGAACAGGTGTGAACCCTAGCCTCTCGAGGGAAGCGACTATTTCCGCGGAAAAGAGTCGTTCGGCGTGGTCGTCGTCTTCAACAATAGACAGATATCCATCACGGATTTTATAGTACCGAAGTACTCTGACACTGGCCTCAAAGAGAACCTTGGAGAGGGTGTCCCGGCGACTGGGGCTGGGACCACCACGACAGGTGATTCTGACTTTCACCATCATTAAAGCATGGGATGGAGTGGGATGAGCAAGGATGAGAGGGAGATGAGGGTGATTAGAGAGATGAGAGGAAAGGGGAACAGTAGAGGTCCTGCACTCAACCCCCCCCTAGTGACAACCTGGCAGCGTTCTCCAGCACACTAGAGGATCGGAGTTTTTGTGGTGGGCTACTCCCTTGCTGTCAACCTTGCTATCAAGGAACAGTAGGTGAGAGCTCACCACCCAGACGAATACAAAAACCTCAGAGAGTTTATGTAGGTCCAGGTGGCCACAAGAAGGTGAAGAAGTTTAGAGGGAGAGAAACCACACCTAAAGGTCACCTCAGACTGCTGGGCCTCCTGATACAGGTTTCCCTGTGATAGAGAGAGCTGCGGGTCTGAGGAGAGGTGTAGTTTTCCCTTGGCATCGTCAAAATAGCAAAAGAAAAAAAACGCTGAAGGTAGTGGCAAAGCAAAAACACTGATTACAGAGGTAATTTACTATACATTTACTTTGAAATTCAAGTTGCTATGATCGTCACTCTGTTCGCATTGACTGGGTGCACTCACCCATTTCACTCGCTTCACCACCATGCCTCTTTCTCTATCTAGTTTATTTCCTCTTCATCACCCCCTCTTTCCTCATCATGATCTGCCCTAGAACTCCCTACCTCTTTAACCTGTTTGTGTTTGTTAACAGCAGTCAATAAAAATCAATATAAAAACATAAAATAATAAAATCAAATAAAAAAAATCTTTGTTGTTCCATTGAAGTAGAAGTAGTCACTCTTTACCTATTTATTACCTTGCAAATCATTAAAATAATAAAAAATAATAAAATGATAAAATCCACTAAAAAATAATTTCAATTAATTCTCTGTTTAAGTTGCTATGTTAATATATAAAACAATAAAAATACATAAAAATAATAAATCATAAAATCAACTAAAAATAATTTTACCTTGTTATCTTTAGCCACTCTAGTTTACCAAAACATTAAAATCAATAAAAATTATATAAAGCCCCCCCCCCCAAAAAAAAAAGGAAAAAAAATATATAATGAATAAACGTTGTTTTTACTTTAAGTTAATGTTATTAATGTCAGCATTGCAACCTATTAATCTTAGTAATCAAACCAATCACTTACCCCCCCTCCCTCGTACTCCAGACATGATCAACAATATATATCTATGTACCATGCAAGGGGATTCGCCCCCCTTCTGTTATCCTTCTACATATTCCTATTTCTAATTACTATCTCCTCCTTCTCTTCTCTTATTTTTTTCACCACTTTACTTCGTTTTTACGCTTTACGCGGGTTCTGCTCGTGCGGGTGCTTGAACGCCTCAGTCAAGCACACGCACGAGTGGAACTCGTCCAATGGGTACGGATAAAAAAAAAAAGGTTAAGGATTCACATATTGGTTATCACAATACTAACATTTGGACCGTAACACAACACAGTCCAACTACTAACAGATCATGATACTAACATTCTCACTACTAAATGAATAAAAACACTAACCATTTAATGCCTAATTATACTCTATGTAGAAATACATATATAGAAAATGAATATAAATAAAACGGGAGGTCCACTCTATTAGCAAGGGCACTCTTGGCACGAGCCTTAAACACAATATAAATAAGACAGGCAAAAGGGAAAGCCCCTTATCTTTTACACTACGACTAATTTCAATTTCTTTAGCTAGCTCTCTTCCTTAGGCTATTCTTCCTTCGTTGGTTTATCCAACCTCTTTTTTTGCTGAATTGTTGTTGTTAAATACACACACTTCAGTCCTCTCTGCAACCTGAGTTTAATTCTCCTGTCTGCTCAGGGCCTAGGGCTCTCTCAATTACCTCGCCCTAGGCCTCTTTAAACGAGTTGTATTATAGACAGCCATACGACCATTATAATAAACCACTTACATTGAGACTGCATAGAAACACAGAAATGAAGAAAATGCGACATAGCTGTGTTCCCCTTCCGCGACTCACCCGGCGCGGCTGCGACCGTCTACTGCGACCAGGAGACCGACGGCGGCGGCTGGACGGTGTTCCAGAGGATGCTCAAGCTCCCTGTGAGGGAGGACTTCTACCGCACGTGGGTCGAGTACGAGCTCGGCTTCGGCCACATGGATGGCGGCGAGTTCTGGCTGGGCCTCGACCTCGAGCACCACCTGACCTCGACCGGCCTGCTGGAGATGAGAGTCGACCTCACGGACTACGAGGGCAACGCGACATGGGCCAAGTATGGGCTCTTCCACCTGGGGGACGCCAGCACCAAGTATCGGCTGCAAGTCGGCAAGTACAAAACTTTCTTGACCTACAAATATTGAGTTTACGAATAAACCCCCGTTTATTCAATTATTTCCTTAACCTACGTAACTAGATTCATCCTTATGTTGTATATCATATATGCATGCATGCTTGTGAATGAATCATTATTAATTTGTTATGGTGAAACTATGAGATCAAAAAAGTAAGTTTAAACAGAACTAATTTAGTCTAAAACTTTAAACCAAAGATTATGCACGAATAAGATTCCTTCTCTATTTCTCAAGACTTTTCCTTTTCCATGTACGCAGTGATTAAAGAAAATAAATAACCACCAGGTACAACGGCACAGCTGGCGATGGCTTCGGAGGTGGCAGGCACAACGGCCACCCGTTTACCACGCACGACAACGACAACGACGCGGCTGATGCGAACTGTGCGGCCAGGTGAGTGAGACTAGGAACTACTCCCTTAAATAATGCGGTTTGTCAGGAGACTCTGTTTCTCTTGAAAGCAGTGCATCTCAACCCGTGTCGCGACCTCAAGGGGGTCTTGGAGGGTTAACAGGGTGGTCGCAAAGCATTGGGTAAATCTCCTGCAGGACCATTTGCTAGGTGTTTGTCCATATTAAGAAGCCACATGAAGTCATGTGTTCAATCAATGTAGTCTTAGTTACGGGACAATTGCTGCTTTTCTTCTTTTTGCCTACAAATAGGTAGTTAAAAAATATTCAAATGGAATCATGATAACGGGTCCTCGAGGATGTGCCGGAGATTTGAGAAAGGAAGGGGTTGCGAGTGTAAAAAGAGAACGTTATCACTAAGGGGCAACAGACTCATGGTAAAGTGCATTCCTTGAATCGCAGTTTGCCAGCAGGGTCTGCTATTGGCAAGTGGAAGACACTAAGTAAATCCTTCTAGTATTTATTTTAGATAATGCCAAATGAGCACGGCTTAGCTCGGAAGATGTAAACTAGAATTCCTATTGAAACAGTGGTGCTACTTGCCTTATAAGTGCCTTGGCTTAGAGGTAGAGCTGTTTAGTATTTTATAAAGAATAAACATATCAATAGCCGAACCCTGAAAGTGTATACAAGATTTTGGTTTTCCTTGTTTTCATCTATCGGATTTTCAGATGTTAGCCGATATGACGAGAGTAATTTTCATATTACCTAATGTAAAATTTAAAAAGTATTCTTATTACAAGTACTATGATATATTAAAATCACATGAATGTTAACTACACCTCTCTTATTATCCAAGTTCTCTATACATGAGAGGATATAATTCTTCACTTCTTATTCTAAAGCTGGAAGAAAAGCCATTAACTTCTTTTCTTGCAGGTATCGCGGTGCTTGGTGGTATGACAAGTGCCACATATCCAACTTGAACGGGTTTCCTTACGAAGGAGAGCATGAAACTTATGCGGATGGTATCGAGTGGCAACCCTGGAGAGGATATCGTTACTCGCTAAAAACTGCAGCAATGATGATAAGGCCAGCATTCTGAAGCATCTGTTGCTGCTGCACACGCACACACACATTCTATTAATATTCACTGTACCAAAAATATGGCTAGCATAGCCATGGGTGTTGGTTTGGGTATTATTGCACTGATGCAAAAGTATTTCTTGTAAAATTAATTGTGAAGTTTTAAACATCTGCAGTCTTAATATAAACAATACACCAATATGCATGCAATAGGAACAACGAAGGGAATGGCAAGAGAACACACGAATATGCTTACATCATGCTTCTCCGTAGAATAAGAAATTGCTTCTGTTTGATGAAAAGTCAGAAAATAGGTTGCTAGCCAGTGTTTTATTTCTCCGAGTGACCGGTCTTAATGGCCAACAGTTGCCTCGGATGCGCCCGAATTACTTATTAGGCAGAAACTCCAACATCTACGCCCTGCTTCCCCTAGACAAAAGGTCAATGGGCAGTTATTCTCTTACAGTCTGACAAGGTAAACAGAGGAAAAGAAATCACTAGCCTGAAAAACTTGAACTGTACAATAAACTAAAACAATAATAATAATATGGTAATAAAATACATAATCGTTTAACCATACCGGGCGAGACCTCTGTCAGGTGACATTTGCTGAGCTGGCGAGACAGGAGGGTCCAATGCTGATGCCTCCTTCAGGTGACTGTGATTATGGAGAGATATGCGGTAATTTCTGTCGATCCTTACAGCATACTGGCAATATGGACGGATTTTCACTATGGTGCCCGACTTGCTCCATGCCTCCGTGGCCTTGTCTTGAATTAAAATGCTGTCTCCCGGCAACAGATTGGGGTCGACGGCATTAATGACTTCCGCGTTGACCCAGTGCGACCCCGTTCTGTCTCTCCATCTGCAACTCACTCCTGATCAGGGTCTGTCTCCACTGGGCGTCGATTTTGTAGTTTTCCCTGGCTGTGTGGATGTAATCCTGCAATATTCTCTTGGCTGTCTTCACAGCGGCCTCAGCCCATCCACTGACCAGAGGAGAGGCGAGTCAAGACACCGCATCTCTTGAGGAAAGTAGCCATTTCCTCATTTACTAAGTTGGTCCCACTATCTGTTGAAAGTTGCTCTGGGGCTCCCCATCAGATGAAGTGCTGGCAAAAGTGCTTCATTCTCTCAGGATGAACCAGGGTATGATAGTGCACTGGTGTTGTAAAAGTCGCAGGAGGCAAGGTGGTACTGGAGGTTGCCTTCTATTCCAGGCCAGTACAGTTTGCCTCGCTTACCTCAGCATGGAGTTGAGGCCATTATACTTGATGTGAAGATTGGTTGCTGCTTAGCGACGTAGAGCTTCAGGGATGATGAGGTGCACAAACCCATGGCCAAAGGTGTAACTAAACTTCCTGCTACAACAAATCTATCCCTCACCCTGTAAAACGGCCTGAGGCATGCAAGCTCCTGCAACTCATGAGAACCCCAGTCGCCGTTGGTAACCTTTTGCACGAGTAGCTGATAGTTGGGGTCCTTGACTGACGCGTGACGAGTTCCTCATCCAAGGTAGCACATCCACTTAAGCCCAGGGCGGTTGCAGTGGCTGCTGCCATGGCTCCAGCGGCGATGGCGTCCTGTTCTTCGTCCACCTTGTCTGGGTCGGCTCTGGCTCCAGGATATCTCGACAAGAAGTCTGCCGCCGCGTTATGCTTTCTAAGTAAATACCATATCGTGAATTTGTACTGCAACATTCGCTCCTTCAGGCAGAACAGGAGTGGGTTGGAAAAATCCTTGAGGGCCTTATTGTTGAAGAGTCTCACCAGAGGCCGGTAATCTGTAGCACTGAGGAGATTTGGGCACCCTAACAGAAAGAGATGGGCCTTGCTTAGGCAGCAAGCTACTACAGACACATATTCCTGCAGGCGCATACTCAACGGGAGTGAGGTACCGACTGCCGCGCAGTGCTAGACGCCAGCAGTACTGCCGTATGACAACGAACCCATTAACATCTTTGCACCAACCTTTGATGACAATGGTTGGCTGCGTTTTGTTGCAGTATGCCAGTCCCTCCTTGGCCAGATAAGTGATGGCTTCCTTAGCCTGCGTAAATTTCTGTTGCAGATAATCAACTTGTTGGATTTCTTCAATAGGTCCCTGAAGGGAGCCATCAGGGGGGCTGTGACCAGGAAAGGTGCCAACTGGTTTACAAGCCTAAACCATGAAGATCCGTCAGTGATGGAGGGCTGTGAAGGCATCCTGAAGTACC
This sequence comes from Penaeus vannamei, assembly GCF_042767895.1. Classification (NCBI taxonomy): domain Eukaryota; kingdom Metazoa; phylum Arthropoda; class Malacostraca; order Decapoda; family Penaeidae; genus Penaeus; species Penaeus vannamei. Next base: position 6,240,140 of record NC_091591.1, on the reverse strand, counting down.
TGTTGGCAGTCAGACGTTCCATGGAGGGTTCATATGTGTCCCAGACCAAGTGATAGACCACAAATGACACCCTCTTACAGAACTGGAATTTTTCTGACTTCAGCAATACCCTGGTCTTGGCACATACTTCCAGGAATTCATAAGTATGCCAGACGGCGCCCTCGGCACTCGTGTCATAAAGGCGTCAATACATTTGTACTTCCGGGGCATGTCCATGATGGCATCATCAAACCTTATGGTGTAAGTGTCCTCTGCTAAACAGTGCCCCATATGTGTCCTGCAGTACTGATACCGGCCCCATGGTGTGATGAAAGATGCGAGTCCCTGGCTCTCCTCATCCGGCTACACCTGGTGGTAGCCCCAATGGGCATCAGTCACTTTTATAGTGCAACTGGACTCCAAAGTACTGCAGGCAGTACTCGTTAATCTGCAACAATGCATGACATTCAATACAAAAACATGGAAAACACTACTAGATCCACTACCAGTTCAGATTCCCTGGTGCTAAAAGAGAAGAAACGCCTCCAAAAGTCCAAAGCAGAATGGGAAAATGAAGCTAAATGGCTAGAAGTTGTACAAACCTAGATGTAACACAAAGGAGACATATATACCTTATGGCATCTGCATGTCTTATCATGTTCAGCAGAGACTAGTCCTCCACAGATCGGTGTCAAGAATGGAAGTCAGCAGTGGTCATGTCGTCGCATTTGTCCAGTGGGAAAGGCTAGATCAGTAGCAACTCAAGGTGTCATGGCATCTGATTTTGATGACGTCACAAAACTTGATGACGTCTTAAAGTTACGGATACTTTGAAATTGATTATTTTGGTCTTTTCAATTTCCAAAAAGGATAGAACAATGATTTTAATGGCTATATTTTCGTTGAACATCATCAAAATAGCCCTGTGGATGAGAAGAGTGGGTGATTATGTTTATGCATGAATGAGTCTCAAGTGGAATTGCTGGCAGTGTGAGTCTAGCCATAGGCCTGTATTATTTACCCAGCCTGAAGGAATTAAGTATAGGGACGGTCATCATAACATCATTAGAGCTGTCACATGATCAGTCGAGGCAGTGTTGGGTAAAAACAACAACAATATCCCACGAACTTCGATATTTAGTATTTGTCTGCCGTGAACATCTTACCTTTTTGTAAGAAACTTCGAAGCGGTAAATAGCTGCATTATTACTGGAGGTGCAAGTGGACTGCAAAAAGGTTAAGGTTTGAGTTTTAATCGTCTGCCGAAAGACCCTGAGGGAGGCTTTGGCTATCAATCGCAAGAACTTTGATCCTGCGCCTGAGAGTGATGTTGGAGTTTGTGGAATACCTTTTGCTATTGATATGTACAATAGCTTTTCTATAAAGATATTCTAAAATTTAAACAGTTATGTTATACCGTCATAACTCTTCCTAAGGGATCTATTTCCCCGTGGTTAGGTAAGGCCTAGGCGGTCGTAGATGTTGAAGGTGACTGACTGTTTACTAATGAGTATTTTTTTTCACTTTAAGTTTCAATTTAATTCGATTTTAAAACTCTCCCTAAAGAAAGGTCGGAAAACATTAAATGAGAACAAACAAGAAGATAGTAAATCTAATGGCTGCTACACTGCCCTCTCAACAACTTCAGGATCATACTGAGTATTGCGTGGGAATGTAAATTTAACCTTTTTGAAAAGTCTGGGTGTAACGTCCGAATAATATTGGTAAAACCCTTGCTTTGAGCAACTTTTCAAAAGAACCAGGCCTAAAGGGCAAAGAGCAAGCAAGAAAGAATTTCAGTAGGTGAGAATTTAATCCAACTACTACGAAAGTCATTTAAACAGTATTGAGTACTAACTTGTATCCTTCAGAGATTTGTAGGACTTTAATTCTTTTCATATGTAAACACCATATGCGTGTAAAAGGTACAGATACATGTCACCACAAGAAATATCAGGCCAATCTTTCGGTCTTTCTGACCAAATATCCTACAAAGAATACGGTTCTGGTTACCTTTATTCACCCATAAAATTCCGCATTTTTTCGCTACATCTGTTTTTCGCCGCCGAATCGAGATTTATCATTCACTGACATTTTTCTTTTCCTACAACTGATTCTTCTTTCTGCCCACCAGTGAAATGCACATGCACATATCTATGTTATTTTTAGCAACTAAATGATTCAGAGGCCACTGTTGATTTTCTGCCCACCAGTGCGCGAAAAAGCGTTTTTCTTTTCGTTTTGATAACCGGCCCTATACCTACTTTTATTAATACCTCCATGTACTCAATGATGTGTAGGATACTGGTTTTAACACTGTTGTTTATTGTACGGAATGTAAGCATGAACATATGCTATTCTAAAAATAGCACATGAACTGGCATCCTACATATCAAATAAAATACCTTTCATTCATTCTCTGAAAATTTAAAAGACCAAAATGATCGACCATATTCACAAAGCATCCGTAACTTTTGTGACGTCATCAAAATTAACCACCTCGAGTTCCTACTGATCTAGCCTTTCCCTTCGTCCAGTCCTGACAGATTCAAGGCCCTGCGTCCCACTGCCGTGGCCGCCATGTGCTGTAATGACGTGATGATTCCTTGCTGTGCCCTTACTGGACAATTACTTGCAGCCCACAGTCCTCCTGACAAGGGTGAGAGTCTTCTGCGTCGTTGGGTAGCCATCTCTATAGTGTGGGTTCTCATTTCACTGCGTCATGTTCGATGGAAAGTCAATGTACAGGTTGCTAGTCAGTATTTTATTTCTCCAGACAACCAGCGTGAGCTCCAACTGACCTGGCCTTATCGGCTAACGGTCACCGCGGATGTGCCTGAGTTGCCAATTTGGCAGAATTTCCTACAGGTTCTGAATAGAAAACAAATAGGGAAAAAAAGAAAGCGCAAAAACTGTTAACTTTCTGCATACAAACAAAACGACTCAGAACAATGAGCCAGGTTACATGAAAACAGGGCTAAAAATCTCCATCTGGCCTAGTCAAACGCAAAATGTCACAAGTGGAAAGAAGCATATTATTCCAAAACTTATATAGACCGATTCGGTAACGCCTAGCAACCGTCCCTAGCAACGAGCAATTGGTGAAAACCCTCGTTCGTTCGAAAACTCACTGCGCTCTGCTTACAGAGTCGCTGAAATTTTGATAGAATCTAGTTTTGTGTGAAAATATCGAGGAGCTGTGTTGCTGTTGGTTGTTCGAACCACAATATGATGGGAAAGAAAGGTTTAACCTCCCATGTATTCCTAGATCGTGAAAAGAAACTTGAAAAATGGAAGCGATGGGTACAGGCCATGAAACGCGTGAACGCTGATAGGAGTGCTAGGGCGCTAGTGGAAACTGTTTACATCTGCTCAGAACATTTCATTACATATTTATATTTTACACCTTTTCAAATTCTAGAGACAGATAGTAACTTTCAAACTCAATCTATACTATCTACCAAGACCAAACAAGGTCAACATTGCCGACATAAGATTTTTGCAGCAATCATACACTCCAAAAAGCACAACAGCCATTTTATATTTTCCTGTAATTGATTCATCATAATTTTAATCTACAAGCAAACTATTCCCAGATCCAATTCAGACTTTATCCCAAACACAGTCCTTTAGATAAAAAAGAAAGCAGTCATACTGTTAAAAATATTTGAAATAGGAAGAAAAGAAGCCTAGCTAAGGAGATGCCAAGCATTCAGAAGAAATCAAAGTTTCCTGTGTCTAAAAAGTCATATAGACCAGCTGATGAAACAACTGAAAAAGGCCCTTCTCAAATTACGGAGGAAAGAGAAAAATGCGCTGTGCGTTTGTTGGCCTTTATTGAGGAAGAAAATTGATATTAGGAAATGACACTGATTTCACAGAAAAATAACCTATATAGCTAAAAATCTTAAATGACTGTAGCTAATTATGTCATCATAAAATCATTATTACATGGTGTGTTGATCAAATAGTCTTAGAAGTCGTAGGTTTGTCGATCCCAATTTCAGCAGGCAGACAGTATTAGCATTCTTGTAGCTGCACAGCTTCTAGTTTTGATTCATATTGCTTTTTCGCTTCGGTTTTTAAAGAATCTAAGCATTCATACGCCTTTTTCGCTCGCACTGATAACGAGGTATCTGTGAGTGATGGGTTTGTTTTCACCAAGC